>NC_034187.2:62110700-62365700 GCF_002021735.2 Oncorhynchus kisutch | reverse complement strand
ATTTCCACCAGAAAAACCCTCTGCCACTCAGGGGTAATGGTAATGTTGACAGTGACGTTACATCTCTGTACTGATCACATCGCTACTGTTTGACTTGACTGTCGTCTGCCTGTCGTCTCTCCTTCCACTGTCAAACATTCCATCACAACACATTTTGAAGGAAACTTTTTCTAACAGAGAAATTAAACAAGGTCCTTTAAAGAACCTCTATGCGTATTCTGGGTTGATGAAAGAAACCTCCTAGTTTGGAGTGAGTTGAGACTGCACTGTAGAGTGACAATGAGACGTATAGTTAGCTTGAGCTGAATGTGACGTGTCAGGTTCAAACAGCTGTAGATGTGTAGCTGAATGTCACCCTGGTGGAGTTACAGACTCCCTGGGGTGGGATGCCCAACCTGGCTCTGTCTCGCTAGGGGGGCTCAGAGTGGCACGGCTCAGTCTTCAGGCTCCCTCTCTGTGTACGTCTGCCTATGAGGCTCCGCAACCTGTGGTTTAACACCCACCGCAGCAGGGAGAACGCACCCCAACACTCACCCACACCCAGCTCATTCATGTCATATGGCCTAAACGGCTCTGACTGGCACGGCTTCCTACAGATACAAGGGCATTGCACTAGTGTGTGTGTTTCTCTCTTTCTCTCTCTCTCTCTCTCTCTCTCTCTCTCTCTCTCTCTGTCTCTGTCTGTCTCTCTCTCTGTCTCTCTCTCTGTCTCTGTCTCTCTCTCTCTCTCTCTGTCTACACCTCCCTCCCAGAGGAGCAGAAGGACCATAGAAGTCATTATAAAAATAAGCATTGTGGTTCCACTCCACCTGAACCAAACAGTGTTATATCTGGAATGGCTACATATTAGAGAAATTTAATTTACCCCCATTTTAACTCAGCTGGACATGTCAGAGGGAGGCGACGCAGAGGAAGAGAGAGAGAACAAAGAGGAGAGGGCGTAAGAGAGAGAAGAAGTGCATCTATGTGAGAGTGTGGGGGCAGGATGAGAGGAAGGAAGAGGTGAGGGTGGTTGTTTTCCAACCATCTCATTAGTCCCTTCTTGACAGAAATGAGTCATGCGTGAGATTGATAGGATGCCGTCTGAATTCATTCAGTTCCCTCGCTCTCCGTTAATTTAAATAAAAGCGTATTTGAAACTATTGATCACACACCAGAAACAATGTGCTGGAAGATAGGCCTACACATGTGAAGACTGTGAATGGTGTTTTCATGAATGCAAATGAATTGGAAAAGAGCGCTTGAGGATGGGTCATTCTGAGATGTGAATGCAGGTCGTTGGGGAGACGGGGAGAGAAATGCCTGTGATTGTGAAGGAGGCATTGAAATTGTTCTGTCGTGGAAATTCTACACAGGGACACTCGAAGTCAGTCTTAAATGAATCATTATTTATTAACAGTTAACTGGAGAAGTTCCAACGAACTTGATGCACCAAAGTGAACGTCTGTCAGGAGCTCTACCGGGGCAGTCCCGTTTGTTCACTTGTATATTGCAGACAAGTTATATTTGCATGATTTTACTTATTCATCATTCATAATTCATTCATAATTAACGTTTGCTTCATTCATGTGACCGACCAATACTGGTTCATTTCATGCAGGTGACAGACCAATACCTCACAAGGCTTCTTCTCTCTAAGCTTCTCAAAACAAGGGTCTGGGCGTACTGCCAAATTGCAGATACTGATAGTGAGGATTCGGTCAATCAGTCACTTGCATGAACACAGAGATTGGTTATTAGAAAAGCACAAACATAACATTTTCCATCACAGTTCCATGACACATTTTTGAAGATCTCCACTAGACTATAATGGAGCTTAATGATACTCTCCCTTCTGTTCACAAATTCACTCCTTTTTATCTAATAGTCCTCTTTATGCTTTTATGTTCAAAGTTACAGGTCAAGACAACCATACTGAAAATGTCTTTAATTACAGATTTAGTAGTAAAACCTCAAATCCAACCAAGCACTAATATTTCATAGAGGAACAAATGAATTCATTTATAGCAGGTGACTGTGCATACAGCAATCTATGCTTCCATGTGGTTATTGAAACAACGTTTCAAACAGGCTCTCTCTCTGTCTCTCTCTCTCTCTCTCTCTCTCTGTGTTCCTCCTCTCTAGACGTGGTGGTGAACGGGAAACCGTGTGACTGTGACATCATCGCTGACTGTAAGGTGGGCGACGCTGTGCCATTGGAGGTGAAACTGACCAATCGTAGTAAGAATGCAGTCGGACCGTTCGCCCTGACTGTGGTTCCCTTCCAGGACTACCAGAACGGAGTTCAGAACTATGACCTGCAGGACGCAGTCACCTTCATAGGATCTAACACCTTCTACATAGACATGGTGTGTGTGTGTCCAGAACTACGTGTGTGTGCAGAACTGTGTGTGTGATTGGTGTTGAAACTATTGTCAGGTGAGTTAGCTTTCCACAGGCACTCTAAATAATGTCTCTGTGTGTTGTTTTCCTAGGTGAAGCCCACAGAGAACTCTGCTTGTATGGGAGCCCTCCTGTTCCTCTACACTGGAGACTTCTACCTCAACATCAAGTTCCAGGATGACAGTGCTGGCCAGGGCAAGGAACTGCCCCCATCCTGGTTCGGCCTGCCCAGCGTGCACATCAAAGCCCTGGAGGCGCCTATCGAGGCTGGGGCATAGAGCCTGGCACTCTTTACATGAATATCAAATGTATTTTTCCAGATTTCTTGTATCATTCTCCTTGGAAAATATAGGTTTGCCCACTTTCTGAACATCACTGAAGGCATGGATGGATGGGTAGATGGATGGGTAGATGGAGCACTCGAGGAGAGTACAGTAGGATGAGGACACAACGGACTAAATATTCTAGCGGTTAGCTGGATGTCACTCAATAATTTGCAGTAACTCGGTTTGAGGTATTTTTGTGTACTCTATGTTAAAGCAGGAAGGATACAGTAGGTATTACTGGATTTGGAAATCACCTTTTGAATCATTTTATGAATTTCAGCACCATGAAATCAGTCATCGAAATGTATCAGCCATGATGGAGGTTTTGTGGAAAGATCATAAGGTCACCTCTTTCCTGCTTTTCACTCAACTTACCAGGGATGTAGAGCATCATACCATCCTGATGGGCTCCAAATGGCAGTGGTGGAAAAGTACCCACATGTCATACTGTAGTAAAAGTAAAGATACCTTAATAGAAAATGACTCGAGTAAAAGTGAAAATCCCCCAGTAAAATGTTACTTGAGTAATAGTATTTGGTCTTAAATATAGTTAAGTATTAAAAGTAAATGTGATTCCTAAAATATACTTAAGTATTGATAGTATAAATCATTTAACAATCTCTATATTGCAAACCAGACGACACCATTTTTCAGACATAATTTACAAACAAAGCATTTGTGTTTAGTGAGTCTGCCAGATCAGAGGCAGTAGGGATGTTCTCTTGATAAGTGCGTGATTTTGACCATTTTTCTGTACTGCTTAAGCATTCAAAATGTAACGAGTACTTTTAAGGTGTAAGAGAAAATGTATAGAGTAAAAAGTACATTATTTTATTTTGCAATATAGTCAAGTAAAAGTAAAAGTTGTCGAAAATATAAATAGTTAAGTACAGATATCCCAAAAACGACTTAAGTAGTACTTTAAAGTATTTTTTACTTAAGTACTTTACACCACTGCCAAATGGAAGTTCTTTGTTATTATGTGTCCAATTCTTGCCTCTCAACAATCTGAGCAGCAGAGTAGAGATACTCTCATGTGAACATGATTATCAAGCAGCATCCTCCTGGGTATATGATTCTGTCTGTAAATGATATAATATATTATGAGAAGCACAGTGTATTACTCTACCACATGAATCCACAATCACCTCTATCGATTTGTGGTTTCTGCTTTAGCAATTAGCTTGATTCGCTGTTGTCTCTCTACTCTCTGCGTGACTGTAAACATGTTTTTTTACTGCTGAGCTTGTATATTTGGGCCTCTGTATCTCCCTGTCTATAAAATCCTACAATACATGTAAATAAATGTTGAGTTGAGCCAACTTCTGAACGGGTGTTTGCATGTAGGAGCAAAGAGTTGGACTCATTCTTCTGTCCTTTTTTGGACATTTGCTCGTCCCTCTGCCTGGCAAATTGACACGAGTCTAGCCTATCCCCTTCGTTCACACAGCCACAGACAGAAGCCCATAAAGATATGCAATGCGCATCAGCGCTCCAGAATTACCACTGGTAAATTAAGGCGAGATAATAGAGTTTCGTTGCCCATGCATAATAGTCACTGAGTGGACAAAACAATAAGAACACCTTCCTAATATTGAGCTGCACCCTTTGTTTTCTTCAGAACAGCCTCAGTTCGCCGGGACATGGGCTCTACAAGGTGTCAAAAGTGTTCCACAGGGAAGCTGGCCCATGTTGACTCCAATGCTTCCCGAAGTTGTGTCAATTTGGCTGGAGGTCCTTTGGGTGGTGGACCATTCTTGATGAACCCAGGAAACTGTTGAGTGTGAAAAACCCAGCAGCATTGCAGTTCTTGACACAAACCGGTACGCCTGTCACCTACTACCACACCCCGTTCAAAGGCACTTAAATATTCTGTCTTCCCCATTCACCCTCTGAATGGGACATATACACAATACATGTCTCAAGGCTTAAAAACCCTTCTTTAACCTGACTCCTCCCCTTCATCTTTAACCGGTCTCCTCCCCTTCATCTTTAACCTGACTCCTACCCTTCATCTTTAACCTGACTCCTCCCCTTCATCTTTAACTGGTCTCCTCCCCTTCATCTTTAACCTGACTCCTCCCCTTCATCTTTAACTGGTCTCCTCCCCTTCATCTTTAACCTGACTCCTCCCCTTCATCTTTAACCTGACTCCTCCCCTTCATCTTTAACCTGACTCCTCCCCTTCATCTTTAACCTGACTCCTCCCCTTCATCTTTAACCTGACTCCTCCCCTTCATCTACACTGATTGAAGTGGATTTAATAAGTGACATCAATAAGGGATCATAGCTTTCACCTGGATTCACCTGGTCAGTCTGTCATGGAAAGAACAAGTGTCCTTAATGTTTTCTACGTTCAGTGTAGGTTTGATGAATGGAGAGGGAATGTTAAGTGTACACAAACACACATTAGCAGGTAAGTCCTTTACAAAACAAAGTGTTATCATAATAAATGGGGGAGCCTTGGGCAGAGTTCTCCTCCACCTTGAATAAAAACCCATTATGTCAGGTAAGTGAAGCATGTTACTGTTTCCTGTAGAGCAGAATGAAACACTTCCTGGATGAGGGGAGCTTGAGGAGACCAGGTCGGGGTGGAACAGGTACTACTGGTTCTTCACTGGGAACAGCCCAGATCTTTTATCTATAAATGCTTTGATCATGTTCCTGACAACAAGGTGCCACAGCAGCAGTCACAGTGGTTACCTAATGTGTGTCTGTCCTTAACAGCAATGAGACTAGAGCATGGCAAAACAAGTTTGAGATAGGCCTGCGTAGCTGATGCAACAATACAGATGCCAGAAAATAGGGCAGGGAGTTTTCTAAGATAACACAGAGAATGTGGGCCGTTTTATATGAGTAGCTGTACACTACTATTCTAAAGTTGGGGAGCATTGTGAGGTTAATGATTCCATTGCAGGCCTGGAAAAACAATGTTAGGTAGACATAACTCAACCTCAGAACAAAATGACATTTCGTGGCTGTAGCTACTCATCGCAGGTCTGCCTCCTTTAGCCTATGGTTACTGCCTTATCATAGGCAGAGCACAGATGCAGTGAACCAATAGGAGATGAGGGGGAGAGATGCAATCGGTACCGCTGAAGCACGATCAAAATGTTAAAGTAATTTCCGCTTGAGCCAACATATGCAGCGTTTTACCATGAATGCAGTCTAAACTAATGCGGGAACATTGTTTATACATCATTTCAACGACAACATTCAATGTGATGACGTTGAATCGACAGGGAAAATGTTGAATGTCTGCCCAGTGGGTTATCTTACCTTTAAATTTCAACCTCGCTATAATGCTGAACTTCAGCGAGACAGGTTGAATCCAGCCCTAGTTCTGAAATGTAGCTCTGGCTGTGTACTGGGGAGGACTGTCTTACAACCCTGTGGATGTGGGTGGGAAGGAGAGGGAGGGGGACCCCACCAACCCCCAGTAGGCAAACGGGATCAGGATAGGAGATTAGGCTGTAGAGAGACAGAGGTCTGTCTGGCAGTGTGCTTGAGAGGCTGAAGAGTTCTAACAACCGTGTAGCTGTAGATAGGAGAGGGATCCATCCCACTAGCCCCAGGTCTATTGTAGGGATGCTTGGTCTTGGAGGTTCCCCTGCAACAAGTCTCCTTTCAATAGAGCTGCTGCTTGTCAGTGAGTGAAGTGAACAACTAAGGGGCGATCATCCCTCCGCTCCCCACAGCACAGAACAGCGCTGGTACAACTACAAGCACAATGTAAAAAATGACAGCATATACTCCCCTGTCTGACCTTACCATCCTGATGCTAGTTTATCCTTGCACTCTCCATAGCACGGCTCAGCATCAGCACAATGTCAAAAAGTAACTTACAGTCCCCTGTCCAACCTCTGCACTGTCCTAATGCTAGCTTATTATTGCCTGTACCCTGTTTGCTAGGGTGTAAAGAGATGAAGGCTTATAATCATCGCTGAAAACTTGGATGCATTGCACATTTCGAGACAAAGCTATTGAGGAGTATTGGCTCCTTAAATTCTAATATTGCTCTTGATTGTGCAGTACTATGCAAGTCATTTGTAAGGTACCGGTTCGATGTTCTATTTTATAAGGGGAGAAAAGGCCCTTTTGTTCTGACAATAACAAAGGAAATGAATTTGATAATTGCATCGCTCTGGCTGTAAATAATAAGGAAATAGAGATGAAACATTCCTTTATTCAATGTACAAAGTGTTTACACCGAACAGCTTAGTCACTCTGGAAACAACACATTTCGCATTTTCACAGCAAGGAAATTTTCCAAGCAAAACAAACAGCACAATTCTCCTCGATGCAAATTTGAGACTGATTTTCAAAATCCTTCCGATGCATATTCTCAGGTTAGGTCTCATGTGTCTCGTGTGCACTTCTAAAATAGTTATCTGGAGATCCGCTTTCTGTAATTGATTGAATACAGGACAATCAATTACAATTAACACAAGTGTCTCTTTATGTCGTTGTAAATAATGAATTAGCATTCCAGGTCCCAGTGGATTTAGCCAACCCAAGCCGTATTCTGGTGACATAAAATACCATACTGTAAGATATTATATTCTGTCATCAAAACATCTGATTCTCTCTAAAATCATGCTCAGCAAAGACACAATGTCTCTGTTAAAACATCTCAGTGCCATATTACCAGCTCCCATTGAGCAGCACGAGCTTTGATCGCAACACTACATCAACCCCACTACATCGTCTAAATGTAAGACCCCACTACATCATCTACATGTAAGACCCCACTACATCGTCTAAATGTAAGACCCCACTACATCGTCTAAATGTAAGACCCCACTACATCATCTACATGTAAGACCCCACTACATCATCTACATGTAAGACCCCACTACATCATCTAAATGTAAGACCCCACTACATCGTCTAAATGTAAGACCCCACTACATCGTCTAAATGTAAGACCACACTACATCGTCTAAATGTAAGACCACACTACATCATCTAAATGTAAGACCCCACTACATCATCTACATGTAAGACCCCACTACATCGTCTACATGTAAGACCCCACTACATCGTCTAAATGTAAGACCCCACTACATCGTCTAAATGTAAGACCCCACTACATCGTCTACATGTAAGACCCCACTACATCGTCTACATGTAAGACCCCACTACATCGTCTACATGTAAGACTCCACTACATCGTCTGAATGTAAGACCCCACTACATCGTCTGAATGTAAGACCCCACTACATCGTCTAAATGTAAGACCCCACTACATCGTCTACATGTAAGACCCCACTACATCGTCTACATGTAAGACCCCACTACATCGTCTACATGTAAGACCCCACTACATCGTCTAAATGTAAGACCCCACTACATCGTCTACATGTAAGACCCCACTACATCGTCTACATGTAAGACCCCACTACATTGTCTACATGTAAGACTCCACTACATCGTCTGAATGTAAGACCCCACTACATCGTCTACATGTAAGACCCCACTACATCGTCTACATGTAAGACCCCACTACATCGTCTACATGTAAGACCCCACTACATCGTCTACATGTAAGACTCCACTACATCGTCTGAATGTAAGACCCCACTACATCGTCTGAATGTAAGACCCCACTACATTGTCTGAATGTAAGACCCCACTACATCGTCAATGTAAGACCCCACTACATCGTCAATGTAAGACCCCACTACATCGTCAATGTAAGACCCCACTACATCGTCAATGTAAGACCCCACTACATCGTCAATGTAAGACCCCACTACATCGTCAATGTAAGACCCCACTACATCGTCAATGTAAGACCCCACTACATCGTCAATGTAAGACCCCACTACATCGTCAATGTAAGACCCCACTACATCGTCAATGTAAGACCCCACTACATCGTCAATGTAAGACCCCACTACATCGTCAATGTAAGACCCCACTACATCGTCAATGTAAGACCCCACTACATCGTCTGAATGTAAGACCCCACTACATCGTCTGAATGTAAGACCCCACTGCATCGTCTAAATGTAAGACCCCACTGCATCGTCTAAATGTAAGACCCCACTACATCGTCTACATGTAAGACCCCACTACATCGTCTACATGTAAGACCCCACTACATCGTCTGAATGTAAGACCCCACTACATCGTCTGAATGTAAGAACCCACTACATCGTCTGAATGTAAGACCCCACTACATCGTCAATGTAAGACCCCACTACATCGTCAATGTAAGACCCCACTACATCGTCAATGTAAGACCCCACTACATCGTCAATGTAAGACCCCACTACATCGTCTGAATGTAAGACCCCACTACATCGTCTGAATGTAAGACCCCACTACATCGTCTGAATGTAAGACCCCACTGCATCGTCTGAATGTAAGACCCCACTACATCTCTCTGAATGTAAGTCCCCACTACATCGTCTGAATGTAAGACCCCACTGCATCGTCTAAATGTAAGACCCCACTGCATTGTCTGAATGTAAGACCCCACTACATCGTCTGAATGTAAGACCCCACTACATTGTCTGAATGTAAGACCCCACTACATTGTCTGAATGTAAGACCCCACTACATCGTCTGAAAGTAAGACCCCACTACATCGTCTAAATGTAAGACCCCACTACATCGTCTGAACGTAAGAACATTTGCATAAACTATACTGTAGAGAAGCACCTGAGAATCAGATAGGGATCATGCTGTCAAGTGCCTTGAAGACTGAAACACTCGCTCTTTCCTAGAGAGGCCGATTATATCTACCATCTCATGTAGACATCCAGAAGGCTGCAGTAGTAGAAAGACAATTGTATGCAAAATGTACATTTTAATCCCTATACTTAGTAGTACACACATGAAGGCCTGTTTCTTTTAGCATCCAATGCTTTGAAATCCTCAAAGGAACAGTTGTTTTTTTAAGTGCACAATAAAAGTCTCCACAATAGCTGTGATAACCTCTGTTGGAAGTTGAACTGAATAATGCTTGCTGACCTGCATCATGTAACTGAGCACGTTTCTGAGTAAACAAATGAAAGCAATGGCTTCTCCATCTCTGTATCTCTTTTTGCTGTTGATCATTATTTCCGATAAAGAAGATGTCTTGCAGGTGCTAATGTTATGGGATGGTGAGGTAGATGGAATTAAATTAGGTCTGGGACTTGCATTAGTAAAGAGAAAACAACAAACAAATAATTATAGTCAACTGTCTCTGTCTCTATTCTCTCTCTCTCTTTCTCTCCAATTCTCCCTCTCTCTCATATAAAAGTTACATAGAGAGAAATAGACATGAGCAGTAAATGTGAGATATCTTTCCTCTAAAGAGGTTTGAGCATGACCGTGGACTCCATCCCTGCCATTTTATTGACTGGGAACAGAACAAGGACTGGATGTCCATCTGCCTGTCTGCACTCTGCAGCCAATGATAAGCTCCAAACACTTCCATTTTATTTGTCTGCTTCAACAGAACTGGAACGTCCTCTCACTCCTTCACCATGTGTTTTGTTGTTCAGTACTATTATCAATCACCACCCTTTACTGAATAGAAGTCTGTCTCCCCCATTTTTAAATCTGCACAGTAAAGGAGGAACAGTACTTAAGTTGAGTCAGTCTACACTGTCATGTCTTCAGTCTGAACTTTCTTTGTCAATTAGCTAGCTATTTACTTGACATTAGCCATTACCATTCCAACAGCAATGGGGGAGCTCAGCCCATAAAGTGCTCAAAAACAACCAAGAGGACAGATACTGTAGAGCCAGGCTCAGTCAAGTGTTAAAACCAAATCAAAAAGCAGCAGGACATTATCGACGGAATATTTTAACATTTCAGGCAAAGCGGCATTATATTACATTTCAGAAGCTAGGTTTCCATCCAGTTGGCGACAGACTGTCATGCAAATTCTAAAATCTGCATGAAGAAAATATGCACATTTTCCTACCAGCTCAACTGGAACAAAGAGCTCCGCAGTCTCTCTTTGCATTTTCAACTCTACCGGTGGTTTTGTCACAACAACTGTTGATTAAATAACAAGTGAGCCTACTATTGGGCTGTGTTAAGTTCTGGAACGTTCATTTGAAAGGAAACTGTGATGTATAGCAGGGTTTCCCAAACTTGGTCCTGGGGCCCCCCACGCCGTACATGTTTCAGTTGTTGCCCTAGCACCACACAGCTGATTCAAATATCCAACTCATCATCAAGCTTTGGTTATTTGAATCAGCTGTGTAGTCCTAGGGCAACAACCAAAACATGCACCCATGGGGGGGCCCCAGGACCGAGTTTGAGAAACCCTGCTGTACTGAACAACCAGTTGAAAAATGGGGGAGGGGTTGGGTTGTGGGTTGGGGAACGCTGTCAGCATGGCCACTGCCCTTTAAATACGTCACTCATTGCTTCAAGCCACAACTCGCCACACCCTCCAAAGGGGAGCAGACATACTTCAAAGTCTGTTCAAGAACGTACAATTACATTTTGGGGAAACAAGTCATTCAATTCAAACCGTTCCACAAGGGAGCAAACGTTCAAGCGAACTGAACGCACCTCTGGTCTTGGCACGTGGGCTCTAGCTATCAGCTCGCAGATACAGTGCGGGTAGACTGTGTGGGTCGGTTGGTCTGAGAAATGAGAATACTATGGATAAGACTAAGAGGGGGATATTTTTATTTGTCAAATGGCAGTCAAGCATCAATCATCATATCACCTGAATAAGATCTTTGATATTTATTGGAAGAGGCATCAACCATCAAATCAAATCAAATGTATTTATATAGCCCTTCGTACATCAGCTGAAATCTCAAAGTGCTGTACAGAAACCCAGCCTAAAACCTCAAACAGCAAGCAATGCAGGTGTAGAAGCACGGTGACTAGGAAAAACTCCCTAGAAAACCAGAACCTAGGAAGAAACCTAGAGGAACCAGGCAATGAGGGGTGGGCAGTCCTTTTCTGGCTGTGCCGGGTGGAGATTATAACAGAACACAGAAGATGTTCAAAAATGACCAGCGTGGTCAAATAATAATAATCACAGTAGTTGTCGAGGGTGCAGCAAGTCAGCACCTCAGGAGTAAATGTCAGTTGGCTTTTCATAGCCGATCATTAAGAGTATCTCTACCGCTCCTGCTGTCTCTAGAGAGTTGAAAACAGCAGGTCTGGGACAGGTAGCACGTCCGGTGAACAGGTCAGGATTCCATAGCCACAGACAGAACAGATGACACTGGAGCAGCAGCAGGTGGACTGGGGACAGCAAGGAGTCATCATGCCAGGTAGTCCTGAGGCATGGTCCTAGGGCTCAGGTCCTCCGAGAGAGAAAGAGAGAATTAGAGAGAGCATACTTAAATTCACACAGGACACTGGATAAGACAGGAGAAGTACTCCAGATATAACAGACTGACACTAGCCCCCCTGACACAAACTACTGCAGCATAAATACTGGAGGCTGAGACAGAAGTGGTCAGGAGACACTGTGGCCCCATCCGATGATACCCCTAGACAGGGCCAAACAGGAAGGATATAACCCCACCCACTTTGCCAAAGTACAGCCCCCACACCACTAGAGGGATATCTTCAACCACCAATTTACCATTGGCCGAGTATAGCCCACAAAGATCTCCGCCACGACTCAACCCACTCAAGTGACGCACCCCAGAAAGCCAGTGACTCAGCCCCTGTAATAGGGTTAGAGGCAGAGAATCCCAGTAGAAAGAGGGGAACCGGCCAGGCAGAGACAGCAAGGGTGGTTCGTTGCTCCAGTGCCTTTCCGTTCACCTTCATACTCCTGGGCCAGACTACACTCAATCATATGACCCACTGAAGAGATGAGTCTTCAGTAAAGACTTAAAGGTTGGGACCGAGTTAGCGTCTCTCACATGGGTATGCAGACCATTCCATAAAAATGGAGCTCAATAGGAGAAAGCCCTGCCTCCAGCTGTTTGCTTAGAATTTCTAGGGACAATTAGGAGGCCTGCGTCTTGTGACCGTAGATTACGTGTAGGTATGTACGGCAGGACCAAATCAGAGAGATAGGTAGGAGTAAGCCCATGTAATGCTTTGTAGGTTAGCAGTAAAACCTTGAAATCAGCCCTTCCCTTGACAGGAAGCCCGTGTAGGGAGGCTAGCACTGGAGTAATATGATCAAATTTTGGGGTTCTAGTCAGGATTCTAGCAGCCATATTTAGCACTAACTGAAGTTTATTTAGTGCTTTATCCGGAAAAGGAGAGCATTGCAGTAGTCTAACCTAGAAGTAACAAAGCATGGATCAATTTTTCTGCATAATTTTTTTGACAGAAAGTTTCTGATTTTTGCAATGTTACGTTGATGGAAAAAAGCTGTCCTTGAAAAAGTCTTGATATGTTCGTCAAAAGAGAGATCAGGGTCCAGAGTAACGCCGAGGTCCTTCGCAGTTTTATTTGAGACGACTGCACAACCATTAAGATTAATTGTCAGATTCAACAGAAGATCTCTTTGTTTTTTGGGACCTAGAACAAGCATCTCTGTCTTGTCTTTAAAAGTAGAACGTTTGCAGCATCCACTTCCTTATGTCTGAAACACAGGCTTCTAGCGAGGGCAATAACGTTTCATTGAAATGTACAGCTGTGTGTCATCCGCATAGCAGTGAAAGTTAATATTATGTTTTCGATTGATATCCCCAAGAGGTAAAATACAGTGCCTTGCGAAAGTATTCGGCCCCCTTGAACTTTGCGACCTTTTGCCACATTTCAGGCTTCAAACATAAAGATATAAAACTGTATTTTTTTGTGAAGAATCAACAACAAGTGGGACACATTGGATATTTCAAACTTTTTTAATAAATCAAAAACTGAAAAATTGGGCGTGCAAAATTATTCAGCCCCCTTAAGTTAATACTTAATACCACCTTTTGCTGCGATTACAGCTGTAAGTCGCTTGGGGTATGTCTCTATCAGTTTTGCACATCGAGAGACTGACATTTTTTCCCATTCCTCCTTGCAAAACAGCTCGAGCTCAGTGAGGTTGGATGGAGAGCATTTGTGAACAGCAGTTTTCAGTTCTTTCCACAGATTCTCGATTGGATTCAGGTCTGGACTTTGACTTAGCCATTCTAACACCTGGATATGTTTATTTTTGAACCATTCCATTGTAGATTTTGCTTTATGTTTTGGATCATTGTCTTGTTGGAAGACAAATCTCTGTCCCAGTCTCAGGTCTTTTGCAGACTCCATCAGGTTTTCTTCCAGAATGGGCCTGTATTTGGCTCCATCCATCTTCCCATCAATTTTAACCATCTTCCCTGTCCCTGCTGAAGAAAAGCAGGCGCAAACCATGATGCTGCCACCACCATGTTTGACAGTGGGGATGGTGTGTTCAGGCTGATGAGCTGTGTTGCTTTTACGCCAAACATAACGTTTTGCATTGTTGCCAAAAAGTTAAATTTTGGTTTCATCTGACCAGAGCACCTTCTTCCACATGTTTGGTGTGCCTCCCAGGTGGCTTGTGGCAAACTTTAAACTACACTTTTTATGGATATCTTTAAGAAATGGCTTTCTTCTTGCCACTCTTCCATAAAGGCCAGATTTGTGCAATATACGACTGATTGTTGTCCTATGGACAGAGTCTCCCACCTCAGCTGTAGATCTCTGCAGTTCATCCAGAGTGATCATGGGCCTCTTGGCTGCATCTCTGATCAGTTTTCGCTAATATTATCGCTTGCACAGTGCTCCTTGGGATGTTTAAAGATTGGGAAATCTTTTTGTATCCAAATCCAGCTTTAAACTTCTTCACAACAGTATCTCGGACCTGCCTGCTGTGTTCCTTGTTCTTCATGATGCTCTCTGCGCTTTTAACGGACCTCTGAGACTATCACAGTGCAGGTGCATTTATACGGAGACTTGATTACACACAGGTGGATTGTATTTATCATCATTAGTCATTTAGGTCAACATTGGATCATTCAGAGATCCTCACTGAACTTCTGGAGAGAGTTTGCTGCACTGAAAGTAAAGGGGCTGAATAATTTTGCACGCCCAATTTTTCAGTTTTTGATTTGTTAAAAAGGTTTGAAATATCCAATAAATGTCGTTCCACTTCATGATTGTGTCCCACTTGTTGTTGATTCTTCACAAAAAAATACAGTTTTATATCTTTATGTTTGAAGCCTGAAATGTGGAAAAAGGTCGCAAAGTTCAAGGGGGCCGAATACTTTCGCAAGGCACTGTATATAGTGAAAACAATAGTGGTCCTAAAATGGAACCTTGAGGAGCACCGAAATTTACAATTGATTTGTCAGAGGACAAACCATTCACAGAGACAAACTGATATCTTTCCCGACAGATAAGATCTAAACCAGCCCAGAACTTGTCCGTGTAGACCAATTTGGGTTTCCAATCTCACCAAAAGAATGTGGTGATCGATGGTATCAAAAGCAGCACTAAGGTCTAGGAGCACGAGGACAGATGCAGAGCCTCGGTCTGATGCCATTAGAAGGTCATTTACCACCTTCACATGTGCACTCTCAGTGCTATGATGGGGTCTAAAACCAGACTGAAGCATTTCATATACATTGTTTGTCTTCAGGAAGGCAGTGAGTTGCTTATTTTCCACCATAATTTGCAAATTAATTAATAAAAAACCCTACAATGTGATTTTCTGGATTTTTTTTCTCATTTTGTCTGTCATTGTTGAAGTGTACCTATGATGAAAATTACAGGCCTCTCTCATCTTTTTAAGTGGGAGAACTTGCACAATTGGTGGCTGACTAAATACTTTTTTGCCCCACTGTATTTACTCTGTAGCCTAGTAAGCTGCATGGTCTCCCAATTTGTGGTGGGAGGACTACACACCATATCATCTTGTGACTCCCAGGGTAACTAGCCCCCTGGAGTAACTGCCCCCCCCCCCTCTGTAATTCTCACAGAAATCACTTTATGTCACCAAATGTTTTTTAAATACTTCCCCCAGTTGTCACTACTATTGCTCAACTAAAATTGTTATCTGTCGCATCTAAAAATGTAAGTCGCTGTAACCAAACGATTCTGAGAAAAGTTCTATACAGTACAGTACTGCATGTGTCAAATGAGAACAACACAGAGGCTGAGAAACCCTTAAGTCAACAGTCCGAAGGTGATACAAAATGTGTAATCCAAAGATCTGTCACCCAAAAAATGACACACTATAATTTGTACCCGTCTAAACTTAAGAAAATGTTTGACTGTTTTGGTAATGATCAACATGTCCTCATATCCCTGTGTCCATTCCCCCACACTCTTCTACCAATCACAATAGGAGGAAATTATGTATTTTTTACCTGAAAGAAAAAAACTCAAGCCTTTATACAGATGAGGCCTTCAATTAAATCTCTTTCTACTGCTTCTCCATTGAGAAGTATAGTCACGTCCAGTCATTCATTTCAACAACCTTGATATGTAAATGATCTCAGAGAGGTGGAGAAGAGATTGTGGTAAACACAAAGCAGTCCTCTGACACCTGTGTTATGTCTATATGACGTGCATGGTGCACAGTGCCCCTGGCTAAACTAAGTTTGCTGGAAGTGGACATAGCTATTTAAGTTATAGGAGCCAGTATATATTTTTTAAAATGTAATTGAACTAAGCAAGTCAGTTAAGAACAAATTCTTATTTACAATGACGGCCTACACCGGCCAAACCCGGACAACACTGGGCCAATTATGCTCCGCCCTATGGGACTCCCAATCACGGCCGATTGTGATACATCCTGCATTTGAAACAGGGTGTCTGTCGTGCTGCGCCACTCAGGATTGCAGAATCGTTCTTTGTATAGACAAAGAAATGCTCAACCGATTGGAACCGGAACAAAGAGCTCCAGTCTCTCTTTGCAATTTACGGGCAAGTCTTTGGGCCAAATGTTCCCTCCCCGTCCTAAATTTGAAAGATGTTAACACCAGCAAAATCGTAATTTGTCCAAATAACCAGTAACGGAAAAACCCAAGCACCAGAACTAATGCCACTCGTTATTTCACGTATCCTGTAGTATAAGGACAGATCTACAGTACCATTTCTGTTTACGTAGTCTGTCCACGAGAGACTAACACAGTCTTGTGGCACCTTCAGCACAAGGAGCCTGAGAAGAAGGCTACCTTACTACACAACACACTGGGCGGAGACAGGGGCGGGGGAGAGCCAGACACCTAGAGAGGAAACCCCTACACACCGCAAAACCCTGTTTTGTTGATTCAACTAATAATAATTTAGTTACTGGTTCCACAGCCTCTTTTAGTTCACTTAACTTTTCAGTCAAAGTGTTAAAAAAAGATTGTTGGCCGAAACTTCAGAAAACATAGGGACAGCCACAGTGCTTTTAACATACGTTTCAATGTACATATCTGACACCCGCTGACATTTTGCATGTTCATATCACCAGCCCGTATCACCGTCCTCACCAGCCTTCTAGCCATCGCCGATCCACTTTTCATTTTCCATTTTCCATTTGTTTTGTCCTTGTCTTACACACCTGGTTTCAATCCCCCAATTACTTGTTCATTATTTACCCCTCTGTTCCCCCACTGTTTGTGAGTGATTGTTTATTGTATTGCGGTCCGTTATTGTGGCCTTGGATTTCTTTGACGTGTATTGTGATTATTGTTGAGTAAAATTGCGTAAATTACTCATATCTGCTGTCCTGCGCCTGACACATCTACACCAGCCACACACAGACGCATTACATGTACAGTGCCTTCGGAAAGTATTCAGGCCTCTTTGACTTCTTCAACATTTTGTTACAGTCTTATTCTAAAATTGATTAAACAAACAAACAAAAAAATACTCAGCAATCAACACACAATACCCCAAAATGACCACATAATTGGTCATAACTGTTTCTATTTAGCATCCTTGAGATGTTTCTACAACTTGATTGGAGTCCACCTTTGGTAAATTCAATTGATTGGACATGATTTGGAAAGACACACACCTGTCTATACAAGGTCCCACAGTTGACCATGCATGTCAGAGCAAAAATCAAGCCATGAGGTCGAAGGAATTGTCCGTAGAGCTCTGAGACAGCACTGTGTCGAGGCACAGATCTGGGGAAGGATACCAAAACATTTCTGCAGCCTTGAAGATCCCCAAGAACACAGTGGCCTCCATCTTTCTTAACTGGAAAAAGTTTGGAACCACCAAGACTTTTCCTAGAGCTGGCCACTCGGCCAAACTAAGCAATCGAGGGAGAAGGGTCATGGTGAGTGAGGTGACCAAGAACCTGATGGTCAATCTGACAGAGCTCCAGTTCCTCTGTGGAGATGGGGAGAACCTTTTAGAAGGACAACCGTTTCTGCAGCACTCCACCAATCAGGCCGTTATGGTAGAGTGGCCAGACGGAAGCCACTCCTCAGTAAAAGATTAAACTCTTTGATTAAACTCTTTGGCCTGAATGCCAAGTCACGTCTGGAGGAAACCTGGCACCATCCCTACGGTGAAGCATGGAGGTGGCAGCATCATGCTTTGGGGATGTTTTTCAGTGGCAGGGACTGGGAGACTAGTCAGGATCGAGGCAAAGATGAACGGAGCAAAGTACAGCGAGATCCTTGATGAAAACCTTCTCCAGATTGCTCAAGACCTCAGTGAAGGTTCACCTACCAACAGTACAATGACCCTAAGCACACAGCCAAGACATTGCAGGAGTGGCTTCAGGAATAGTCTCTAAATGTCCTTGAGTGGCCCAGCCAGAGCCCGGACTTGAACCTGATCTAACATCTCTGGAGAGAACTGAAAATAGCTGTGCAGCAATGCTCCCCATCCAACCGAACAGAGCTTGAGAGGATCTGCAGAGAAGAATGGGAGAAATTCCCCCAAAACAGGTGTGCCAAGCTTGTAGCGTCATACCCAAGGAGACTCGAGGCTGTAATCGCTGCCAAAGGTGCTTCAATAAAAGATTGAGTTAAGGGTCTGAATACTAATGCAAATGTCATATTTCAGCTGTATTTTAATTTTAAATTAGCAAAAATATCTAGAAACCTGTTTTGCTTTGTCATTATGGGGTATTGTGTGTAGATTGATGAGGGAAAAATGTATTTAATCAGTTTTAGAATAAGGCTGTAACGTAACAAAATGTGGAAAAGTCAAGGATTCTGAATACTTTCCGAATGCACTGTAAATTAACATGCATGTTGGAAACAGTGTATGTTAAAAGCACTATTCGAAAGGTTAGGTGACCCTAGCCTTCGTTTTCTCAAGTTGGAGCTAAGTTCGGGCCAACTAAGAATGTTAAGTTCAGTTAAATCTGACTGAAAAGTTGAGTAAACAAAGAGGAAACCCTAACCCTACAGACACCCATTCAATGGTAGAATGATTATTATAAACTGGGTGGTTCGAGCCCTGAGTGCTGATTGGCTAACAACCGTGGTATATCAGACCCTGTACCACGGGCATGACAAAACATTTATTTTTACTGCTCTAATTACATTGGTAACCAGTTTATAATAGCAATAAGGCACTTCTGGGGTTTGTGGTATATGGCTAATATACCACGGCAAAGGGCTGTATCAAGGCACTCTGCGCTGTGTCATTCTATGGAACAGCCCTTAGCCGTGGTATATTGGCAATATACCACACCCCCTCTGGCCTTATTGCTTAATTGTCTCCAGAAACCTGCGGTGAGTGTAATTGGAGCAAGGGGTCTCTTGTGGTGTCTGGACTGATTTCAGAAGCCACTCGGAAAGTTAATCCGCCATATCAATCACTACTGGGTTGGGATGCCTACTGAGAAAACAATTGGTTCACTGCCAAAACATATGAAGAGGGAGAGAGATTCAGAGGGAGATGAGGGGGAGGGAGAGGGAGAGGGAGATACACTGTACATGGGGTGAGGGAGAGAGAGAGAGACAGAGAGAGAAAGAGAGATGGCACCAATCTATGCTGCATTACACACATACCTGAGAAGCATTGTGCTAGATCAGAGAGAGAGAGAGAGAGAGAGAGAGAGAGAGACACAGAGAGAGAGAGAGAGAGAGAGAGAGAAACGAACAGAAAGAGGAAGAGAGAGAAATTATACATCATATTGCTCTCCTGTTTATCATCCATCATCAGAGGAAGACATCAACACTCGTTTCCCCAGGAGATCACAGATCAGTGAGAACAACAACAACATAAACATTTAAGATGTGTGTTTGTTGACAAAAATGTAGTTTTAATGAGTAAATGAATGAGGCCTGTTAGGGGGAGGGTTAAAAGATCTTCATGTGCACATAGCATGATTTATCATGTATTTCACATAATACAATAGTTTATTTGTCCATAGTAGTACAGTGTATTGTATTTAACACACAGGGGCTTTACATTTGACAATCTGCAATACATCACGATAATTGTATTAAACCACATACTATAATATTATGTAGTAATCTGTATAATGCTATTCTACACAATGTCAATCTAAACAAAATCTCTACTTGGGAATCTCTGTGCATCATGGATAATGCCTTTGTGATGTACCTCCCAAATGGCACCCAATTCCCTATAGAGCCCATAAGGTACTGGTCAAAAGTAGTGCACTACCGGGGAATAGGTAGGGTGCCATTTAGGACGTATCCTCTGTGTCTGTCTGAGCGCCTGTAAAATATTCCTCCTCATTTATTGATCCACTTTGTCATTACTATGGAGACTTCCTCTGAAGTACTGTAGGTGCCTGCTGCCGTTATCCAACTTTATTTTTACTCTTCTCCAGGAACACAGCTCTGTAGGTGGGAGGAGAGCAGAGACATGAAAGACGAGGAGAGAAAATTGAGTTATATATAGATGGTATAGATAGAACACTCAGAACCATCCAGACAGTGTTGATTGAAGGAGCTGTTCAGACTCCAAATGGTTGCAGTTATGCACGGCTTGAAACTTGATTTATGCATTACAGTGTAGACACTTTGTTCCTTTCCAGTGAATATACCCCATCGCAGCCCCTCTCTCTTCTGAATTCAGATGGAAGATGACTTTCTTTCTGAGTGCAGCGTTTTTATGTCAATGTGTATGTGTGTGTGTGTGTGTGTGTGTGTGTGTGTGTGTGTGTGAAGTAAAAATATCAGAATCAGTTATAGAACCCATTGCCCTTTATGGTTGTGAGGTCTGGGGTCCAACGAAGAATTCACAAAATGGGACACACACCAAATTGAGACTGCATGCAGAATTCTGCAAAAACATTCTCCATGTACAAAGTAAAACTCCAAATATGCATGCAGAGCAGAATTAGGCCGATACCCGCTAATTATCAAACTCCAGAAAAGTGCCGTTCAATTCTACAACCTAAAAGGAAGCTATTCCCAAACCTTCCATAACAAAGCCATCACCTACAGAGAGGTTAACCTGGAGAAGAATCCCCCAAGCAAGCTGGTCCTGGGACTCTGTTCACAAACACAAACACACCCTACAGAGCCTCAGGACAGCAACACAATTAGACCCAACCAAATCATGAGAAAACAAAAAGATAATTACTTGACACATTGGAAAGAATTAACAAAAAAACTGAGCAAACTAGAATGCTATTTGGCCCTAAGCAGAATACCTGACCACTGTGAGTGACCCAAACTTAAGGAAAGCTTTGACTAGGTACAGACTCAGTGAGCATAGTCAGACCTGGCTCTCAAGAGAAGACAGGCTATGTGCACACTGCCCACTAAACGAGGTGGAAACTGAGCTGCACTTCCTGACCTCCTGCCAAATGTATGACCATATTAGAGATATATATTTCCCTCAGATTACACAGACCCACAAAAAATTGGAAAACAAACCCAATTTTGATAAACTCCCTTATCTTTTGGGTGAAAAACCACAGTGTGCATCACAGCAGCAAGATTTGTGACCTGTTGCCGCAAGAAAAGAGCAACCAGTGAACCAGTGTGTTTATTTATTTGCTCTTTTGTACTTAATTATTTGCACATAACATGAGATTTGAAATGTCTTTATTCTTCTGGAACTTTTGCCTAGTGGTGCAGCGGTCTAAGGCACTGCATCACTACAGTATCTGGTTCAAATCCAGGCTGTATCACATCTGGCTGTGATTGGGAGGCCCAGAGGGTGGGGCACAATTGGCCCAGCATTGTCTGGGTTTGGCCGAAGTAGGCCGTCATTGTAAATAACAAATTGTTCTTAACTGACTTGCCTAGTTAAATAAATAATTGCTGTAAATAAAAGTATTGTTTATTTTGTTTAATGTCTGTTTCACTTGCTTTGGCAATGTAAACATATGTGTCTCAGGCCAAAAACAAAACTTAAATTGAAAAATGAATTGAGAAAGAGAGAGAAAGAAAGAAAGACAGAGGAAGACAAAAGAGAGGAAGCGATCATGTCTGCTTTAATCTGTACATTTTAGGACAGATAGTTGTGCCACCCATCAGTAACTTCCAATAGAAAGCACTCTGGGCTAATTCCACCCGAACGGTCATGTCACAAAATTGGAGGGACTCACTTATCGTTTTCATGCCAATGAATGTAAAATGATGGTAAAAAGGGTGGTTACTGAAGCACATACTGTACTAGGGTTAGAATGGAACTGGACTGTGTACATGAAGCTAGGGTTAGAATGGAACTGGACTGTGTACATGAAGCTAGGGTTAGAATGGAACTGGACTGTGTACATGAAGCTAGGGTTAGGATGGAACTGGACATGAAGCTAGGGTTAGAATGGAACTGGACATGAAGCTAGGGTTAGGATTGAACTCGACTGTGGACATGAAGCTAGGGTTAGGATTGAACTGGACTGTGTACATGAAGCTAGGGTTAGGAATGGAACTGGACATGAAGCTAGGGTTAGGATGGACCTGGACATGAAGCTAGGGTTAGGATTGAACTGGACATGAAGCTCGGGTTAGGATGGAACTGGACTGTGTACATGAAGCTAGGGTTAGAATGGAACTGGACTGTGTACATGAAGCTAGGGTTAGAATGGAACTGGACTGTGTACATGAAGCTAGGGTTAGGATGGAACTGGACTGTAGACATGAAGCTAGGGTCAGGATGGAACTGGACTGTAGACATGAAGCTAGGGTTAGGATGGAACTGAACTGTGGACATGAAGCTAGGGTTAGGATGGAACTGGACTGTAGACATGAAGCTAGGGTTAGGATGGAACTGAACTGTGGACATGAAGCTAGGGTTAGGATGGAACTGGACTGTAGACATGAAGCTAGGGTTAGGATGGAACTGGACATGAAGCTAGGGTTAGGATTGAACTGGACATGAAGCTAGGGTTAGGATGGAACTGGACTGTGGACATGAAGCTAGGGTTAGGATTGAACTGGACTGTAGACATGAAGCTAGGGTTAGGATGGAACTGGACTGTAGACATGAAGCTAGGGTTAGGATTGAACTGGACTGTAGACATGAAGCTAGGGTTAGGATGGAACTGGACTGTAGACATGAAGCTAGGGTTAGGATTGAACTGGACTGTAGACATGAAGCTAGGGTTAGGATTGAACTGGACTGTAGACATGAAGCTAGGGTTAGGATGGAACTGGACTGTAGACATGAAGCTAGGGTTAGGTTTGAACTGGACTGTAGACATGAAGCTAGGGTTAGGGTTGAACTGGACTGTAGACATGAAGCTAGGGTTAGGATGGAACTGGACTGTGGACATGAAGCTAGGGTTAGGATTGAACTGGACTGTGGACATGAAGCTAGGGTTAGAATTGAACTGGACTGTAGACATGAAGCTAGGGTTAGGATGGAACTGGACTGTGGACATGAAGCTAGGGTTAGATTTGAACTGGACTGTAGACATGAAGCTAGGGTTAGAATTGAACTGGACTGTATACATGAAGCTAGGGTTAGGCTTGAACTGGACTGTAGACATGAAGCTAGGGTTAGGATTGAACTGGACTGTAGACATGAAGCTAGGGTTAGAATTGAACTGGACTGTAGACATGAAGCTAGGGTTAGGATGGAACTTGACTGTGTACATGAAGCTAGGGTTAGGATGGAACTGGACATGAAGCTAGGGTTAGGATGGAACTGGACATGAAGCTAGGGTTAGGATTGAACTGGACTGTGGACATGAAGCTAGGGTTAGGATTGAACTGGACTGTGGACATGAAGCTAGGGTTAGAATGGAACTGAACTGTGGACATGAAGCTAGGGTTAGGATGGAACTGGACTGTAGACATGAAGCTAGGGTTAGGATGGAACTGGACATGAAGCTAGGGTTAGGATTGAACTGGACATGAAGCTAGGGTTAGGATGGAACTGGACTGTGGACATGAAGCTAGGGTTAGGATGGAACTGGACTGTAGACATGAAGCTAGGGTTAGGATTGAACTGGACTGTAGACATGAAGCTAGGGTTAGGCATGAACTGGACTGTAGACATGAAGCTAGGGTTAGGATTGAACTGGACTGTAGACATGAAGCTAGGGTTAGGATGGAACTGGACTGTAGACATGAAGCTAGGGTTAGGATTGAACTGGACTGTAGACATGAAGCTAGGGTTAGGATGGAACTGGACTGTAGACATGAAGCTAGGGTTAGGGTTGAACTGGACTGTAGACATAAAGCTAGGGTTAGATTTGAACTGGACTGTAGACATGAAGCTAGGGTTAGGATGGAACTTGACTGTGTACATGATGCTAGGGTTAGGATGGAACTGGACATGAAGCTAGGGTTAGGATGGAACTGGACATGAAGCTAGGGTTAGGGTTGAACTGGACTGTGGACATGAAGCTAGGGTTAGGATTGAACTGGACTGTGGACATGAAGCTAGGGTTAGAATGGAACTGAACTGTGGACATGAAGCTAGGGTTAGGATGGAACTGGACTGTAGACATGAAGCTAGGGTTAGGATGGAACTGGACATGAAGCTAGGGTTAGGATGGAACTGGACATGAAGCTAGGGTTAGGATTGAACTGGACATGAAGCTAGGGTTAGGATGGAACTGGACTGTGGACATGAAGCTAGGGTTAGGATTGAACTGGACTGTAGACATGAAGCTAGGGTTAGGATTGAACTGGACTGTAGACATGAAGCTAGGGTTAGGCATGAACTGGACTGTAGACATTAAGCTAGGGTTAGGATTGAACTGGACTGTAGACATGAAGCTAGGGTTAGGATGGAACTGGACTGTAGACATGAAGCTAGGGTTAGGATTGAACTGGACTGTAGACATGAAGCTAGGGTTAGGATTGAACTGGACTGTAGACATGAAGCTAGGGTTAGGGTTGAACTGGACTGTAGACATGAAGCTAGGGTTAGGATGGAACTGGACTGTGGACATGAAGCTAGGGTTAGGTTTGAACTGGAGTGTAGACATGAAGCTAGGGTTAGGCTTGAACTGGACTGTATACATGAAGCTAGGGTTAGGCTTGAACTGGACTGTAGACATGAAGCTAGGGTTAGGATTGAACTGGACTGTAGACATGAAGCTAGGGTTAGAATTGAACTGGACTGTAGACATGAAGCTAGGGTTAGGATGGAACTTGACTGTGTACATGAAGCTAGGGTTAGGATGGAACTGGACATGAAGCTAGGGTTAGGATGGAACTGGACATGAAGCTAGGGTTAGGATTGAACTGGACTGTGGACATGAAGCTAGGGTTAGGATTGAACTGGACTGTGGACATGAAGCTAGGGTTAGAATGGAACTGAACTGTGGACATGAAGCTAGGGTTAGGATGGAACTGGACTGTAGACATGAAGCTAGGGTTAGGATGGAACTGGACATGAAGCTAGGGTTAGGATTGAACTGGACATGAAGCTAGGGTTAGGATGGAACTGGACTGTGGACATGAAGCTAGGGTTAGGATGGAACTGGACTGTAGACATGAAGCTAGGGTTAGGATTGAACTGGACTGTAGACATGAAGCTAGGGTTAGGCATGAACTGGACTGTAGACATGAAGCTAGGGTTAGGATGGAACTGGACTGTAGACATGAAGCTAGGGTTTAGGATGGAACTGGACTGTAGACATGAAGCTAGGGTTAGGATTGAACTGGACTGTAGACATGAAGCTAGGGTTAGGATGGAACTGGACTGTAGACATGAAGCTAGGGTTAGGGTTGAACTGGACTGTAGACATAAAGCTAGGGTTAGATTTGAACTGGACTGTAGACATGAAGCTAGGGTTAGGATGGAACTTGACTGTGTACATGATGCTAGGGTTAGGATGGAACTGGACATGAAGCTAGGGTTAGGATGGAACTGGACATGAAGCTAGGGTTAGGGTTGAACTGGACTGTGGACATGAAGCTAGGGTTAGGATTGAACTGGACTGTGGACATGAAGCTAGGGTTAGAATGGAACTGAACTGTGGACATGAAGCTAGGGTTAGGATGGAACTGGACTGTAGACATGAAGCTAGGGTTAGGATGGAACTGGACATGAAGCTAGGGTTAGGATGGAACTGGACATGAAGCTAGGGTTAGGATTGAACTGGACATGAAGCTAGGGTTAGGATGGAACTGGACTGTGGACATGAAGCTAGGGTTAGGATTGAACTGGACTGTAGACATGAAGCTAGGGTTAGGATTGAACTGGACTGTAGACATGAAGCTAGGGTTAGGCATGAACTGGACTGTAGACATTAAGCTAGGGTTAGGATTGAACTGGACTGTAGACATGAAGCTAGGGTTAGGATGGAACTGGACTGTAGACATGAAGCTAGGGTTAGGATTGAACTGGACTGTAGACATGAAGCTAGGGTTAGGATTGAACTGGACTGTAGACATGAAGCTAGGGTTAGGGTTGAACTGGACTGTAGACATGAAGCTAGGGTTAGGATGGAACTGGACTGTGGACATGAAGCTAGGGTTAGGTTTGAACTGGACTGTGGACATGAAGCTAGGGTTAGAATTGAACTGGACTGTAGACATGAAGCTAGGGTTAGGATGGAACTGGACTGTGGACATGAAGCTAGGGTTAGGATTGAACTGGACTGTGGACATGAAGCTAGGGTTAGAATTGAACTGGACTGTGTACATGAAGCTAGGGTTAGGATGGAACTGGACTGTGGACATGAAGCTAGGGTTAGGATTGAACTGGACTGTGGACATGAAGCTAGGGTTAGAATTGAACTGGACTGTGGACATGAAGCTAGGGTTATGATGGAACTGGACTGTGGACATGAAGCTAGGGTTAGGATTGAACTGGACTGTAGACATGAAGCTAGGGTTAGGCTTGAACTGGACTGTAGACATGAAGCTAGGGTTAGGATTGAACTGGACTGTAGACATGAAGCTAGGGTTAGAATTGAACTGGACTGTAGACATGAAGCTAGGGTTAGAATGGAACTGGACATGAAGCTAGGGTTAGGATTGAACTGGACATGAAGCTAGGGTTAGGATGGAACTGGACTGTGTACATGAAGCTAGGGTTAGGATGGAACTGGACATGAAGCTAGGGTTAGGATGGAACTGGACATGAAGCTAGGGTTAGGATTGAACTGGACTGTGGACATGAAGCTAGGGTTAGGATTGAACTGGACTGTGGACATGAAGCTAGGGTTAGAATGGAACTGAACTGTGGACATGAAGCTAGGGTTAGGATGGAACTGGACTGTAGACATGAAGCTAGGGTTAGGATGGAACTGGACATGAAGCTAGGGTTAGGATTGAACTGGACATGAAGCTAGGGTTAGGATGGAACTGGACTGTGGACATGAAGCTAGGGTTAGGATTGAACTGGACTGTAGACATGAAGCTAGGGTTAGGATGGAACTGGACTGTAGACATGAAGCTAGGGTTAGGCTTGAACTGGACTGTAGACATGAAGCTAGGGTTAGAATTGAACTGGACTGTAGACATGAAGCTAGGGTTAGGATGGAACTGGACTGTGTACATGAAGCTAGGGTTAGGATGGAACTGGACATGAAGCTAGGGTTAGGATGGAACTGGACATGAAGCTAGGGTTAGGATTGAACTGGACTGTGGACATGAAGCTAGGGTTAGGATTGAACTGGCCTGTGGACATGAAGCTAGGGTTAGAATGGAACTGAACTGTGGACATGAGGCTAGGGTTAGGATGGAACTGGACTGTAGACATGAAGCTAGGGTTAGGATGGAACTGGACATGAAGCTAGGGTTAGGATGGAACTGGACTGTGGACATGAAGCTAGGGTTAGGATTGAACTGGACTGTAGACATGAAGCTAGGGTTAGGATGGAACTGGACTGTGGACATGAAGCTAGGGTTAGGATTGAACTGGACTGTGGACATGAAGCTAGGGTTAGAATTGAACTGGACTGTAGACATGAAGCTAGGGTTAGGATGGAACTGGACTGTGGACATGAAGCTAGGGTTAGGGTTGAACTGGACTGTAGACATGAAGCTAGGTTTAGGATTGAACTGGACTGTAGACATGAAGCTAGGGTTAGAATGGAACTGAACTGTGGACATGAAGCTAGGGTTAGGATGGAACTGGACTGTAGACATGAAGCTAGGGTTAGGATGGAACTGGACTGTGGACATGAAGCTAGGGTTAGGATGGAACTGGACTGTGGACATGAAGCTAGGGTTAGAATGGAACTGAACTGTGGACATGAAGCTAGGGTTAGGATGGAACTGGACTGTAGACATGAAGCTAGGGTTAGGATGGAACTGGACTGTGGACATGAAGCTAGGGTTAGGATGGAACTGGACTGTGGACATGAAGCTAGGGTTAGGTTGAACTGGACTGTGGACATGAAGCTAGGGTAAGAATTGAACTGGACTGTGGACATGAAGCTAGGGTTAGAATTGAACTGGACTGTGGACATGAAGCTAGGGTTAGAATTGAACTGGACTGTGGACATGAAGCTAGGGTTAGAATTGAACTGGACTGTGGACATGAAGCTAGGGTTAGGATTGAACTGGACATGAAGCTAGGGTTAGGATTGAACTGGACTGTGGACATGAAGCTAGGGTTAGAATTGAACTGGACTGTGTACATGAAGCTAGGGTTAGGATGGAACTGGACTGTGGACATGAAGCTAGGGTTAGGATTGAACTGGACTGTGGACATGAAGCTAGGGTTAGAATTGAACTGGACTGTGGACATGAAGCTAGGGTTAGGATGGAACTGGACATGAAGCTAGGGTTAGAATGGAACTGGACATGAAGCTAGGGTTAGGATGGAACTGGACTGTGGACATGAAGCTAGGGTTAGAATTGAACTGGACTGTGGACATGAAGCTAGGGTTATGATGGAACTGGACTGTGGACATGAAGCTAGGGTTAGGATTGAACTGGACTGTAGACATGAAGCTAGGGTTAGGCTTGAACTGGACTGTAGACATGAAGCTAGGGTTAGGATTGAACTGGACTGTAGGCATGAAGCTAGGGTTAGAATTGAACTGGACTGTGGACATGAAGCTAGGGTTATGATGGAACTGGACTGTGGACATGAAGCTAGGGTTAGGATTGAACTGGACTGTAGACATGAAGCTAGGGTTAGGCTTGAACTGGACTGTAGACATGAAGCTAGGGTTAGGATTGAACTGGACTGTAGGCATGAAGCTAGGGTTAGGATGGAACTGGACTGTGTACATGAAGCTAGGGTTAGGATGGAACTGGACATGAAGCTAGGGTTAGGATGGAACTGGACATGAAGCTAGGGTTAGGATTGAACTGGACTGTGGACATGAAGCTAGGGTTAGGATTGAACTGGACTGTGGACATGAAGCTAGGGTTAGAATGGAACTGAACTGTGGACATGAAGCTAGGGTTAGGATGGAACTGGACTGTAGACATGAAGCTAGGGTTAGGATGGAACTGGACATGAAGCTAGGGTTAGGATTGAACTGGACATGAAGCTAGGGTTAGGATGGAACTGGACTGTGGACATGAAGCTAGGGTTAGGATTGAACTGGACTGTAGACATGAAGCTAGGGTTAGGATGGAACTGGACTGTAGACATGAAGCTAGGGTTAGGCTTGAACTGGACTGTAGACATGAAGCTAGGGTTAGAATTGAACTGGACTGTAGACATGAAGCTAGGGTTAGGATGGAACTGGACTGTGTACATGAAGCTAGGGTTAGGATGGAACTGGACATGAAGCTAGGGTTAGGATGGAACTGGACATGAAGCTAGGGTTAGGATTGAACTGGACTGTGGACATGAAGCTAGGGTTAGGATTGAACTGGACTGTGGACATGAAGCTAGGGTTAGAATGGAACTGAACTGTGGACATGAAGCTAGGGTTAGGATGGAACTGGACTGTAGACATGAAGCTAGGGTTAGGATGGAACTGGACATGAAGCTAGGGTTAGGATTGAACTGGACATGAAGCTAGGGTTAGGATGGAACTGGACTGTGGACATGAAGCTAGGGTTAGGATTGAACTGGACTGTAGACATGAAGCTAGGGTTAGGATGGAACTGGACTGTGGACATGAAGCTAGGGTTAGAATTGAACTGGACTGTAGACATGAAGCTAGGGTTAGGATTGAACTGGACTGTAGACATGAAGCTAGGGTTAGGATTGAACTGGACTGTAGACATGAAGCTAGGGTTAGGATGGAACTGGACTGTGGACATGAAGCTAGGGTTAGAATGGAACTGAACTGTGGACATGAAGCTAGGGTTAGGATGGAACTGGACTGTAGACATGAAGCTAGGGTTAGGATGGAACTGGACTGTGGACATGAAGCTAGGGTTAGGATGGAACTGGACTGTGGACATGAAGCTAGGGTTAGAATTGAACTGGACTGTGGACATGAAGCTAGGGTTAGAATTGAACTGGACTGTGGACATGAAGCTAGGGTTAGAATTGAACTGGACTGTGGACATGAAGCTAGGGTTAGGATTGAACTGGACATGAAGCTAGGGTTAGGATTGAACTGGACTGTGGACATGAAGCTAGGGTTAGAATTGAACTGGACTGTGTACATGAAGCTAGGGTTAGGATGGAACTGGACTGTGGACATGAAGCTAGGGTTAGGATTGAACTGGACTGTGGACATGAAGCTAGGGTTAGGATGGAACTGGACTGTGGACATGAAGCTAGGGTTAGGATGGAACTGGACTGTGGACATGAAGCTAGGGTTAGGATGGAACTGGACTGTGGACATGAAGCTAGGGTTAGGATGGAACTGGACATGAAGCTAGGGTTAGAATGGAACTGGACATGAAGCTAGGGTTAGGATTGAACTAGACTGTGGACATGAAGCTAGGGTTAGGATGGAACTGGACATGAAGCTAGGGTTAGAATGGAACTGGACACGAAGCTAGGGTTAGGATTGAACTGGACTGTGGACATGAAGCTAGGGTTAGGTTTTGGTTGGGGCTAGTGTTAGGGTTGAACCCATATTGACTCCAATGCTTCCCACAGTTGTGTCAAGTTGGCTGGATGTCCTGAACCATTCTTGATACACACAGGAATCTGTTGAGCATGAAAACCCCAGCAGGGTAGCAGTTCTTGATAGAAACCAGTGCGCCTGGTACCTTTTGTTGTCTCTATCTTCCTGCCCTTCGTGTTGTATGTGCCCAATGATGTTTCTACCATGTTTTGTGCTGCTCCCATGTTGTGTTGCAACCATGCTGTGTTTTCATGTGTTGCTGCCATGCTATTTTGTTGTCTTAGGTCACTATTTAGGTAGTGTTGTGGTGTCTCACTGTGATGTGTGTTTTGTCCTGTATTATTCATTTTAAATCCCAGCCCCCGTCCCCACAGGAGGCCTTTTGCCTTTTGGTAGGCCGTCATTGTAAATAAGAATTTGTTCTCAACTGATTTGCCTAGTTAAATAAAGTTTAAATCAAATGTAAATAAAACTACCATACCCCTTTCAAAGGCACTTAAATATTTTGTCTTGCTCGTTCACCCTCTGAATGGCTCACATACACAATCCCTGTCTCAATTGTATCAAGGCTTAAAAATACTTCTTTAACCTGACTCCTCCCCTTCATCTAAACTGATTGAGGTGGATTTAACAACTGACATCAATAAGGGATCATAGCTTTCACCTGGATTCCCCTGGTCAGTCTATGTCATAAAAAGAGCACGTGTTCTTAATGTTTTGTACACTCAGTGTATATAATGGTGTGTATAGACAGTATGGGCAGTATGTGAAAATAATTTTTTTGTATTGCAGTATTTATATAGGATGAGCCATGACTAGAATAGTTTATATACATATAAAGTGAGTAAAACAGTATGTAAACATTATTAAAGTGACCAGTGTTCAATGATTATGTACATAGGGCAGCGGTCTCTAAGGTGTAGGATAGAGTGCCGGGTGGTAGCCTGCTAGTAACAGCGACTTAGGTTCAGTGCAGGGTACTGGACTGAGGCCGGCTAGTGGTGACTGTTTAACAGTCTGATGGACTGGAGATAGAAGCTGTTTATCATTCTCTCGGTCCCAGCTTTGATGCGCCTGTAATTCTGTAGATGGTAGCAGGGTGAACAGGCCGTGGCTCGAGTGCCTAAGGTCCTTGATGATCTTCTCGGCCTTCCTGTCACACCAGGTGCTCTAGATGTCCTGGAGGGCAGGCATTGTGCCCCCTGTGATGCATTGGGCTGACCGCTACACTCTATGGAGAGCCCTGCGGTTCCGGATGGTGCAATTGCTGTACCCGGTGGTGATACAGCCCGACAGGAGGCTCTCAATGGTGCATCTGTAGAAGTTTGTGAGGGCCAAGACCAATTTCTTCAGCCTCCTGAGGTTGAAGAGACGCTGATGCTCCTTCTTCACCACACTGTCTGTGTGAAACGACCATTTCAGGTTGTCAGTGATGCGCAGGCCGAGGAACTTGATGCTTTGACAGAGGTTTAGGACAGATAGTTGTGCTACCCATCAGTAACTTACAATAGAAAGCACTCTGGGCTAATTACACTGTAAAGGGAACTTCACTTAATAAACTTGGAGATACATTGATCGTTTTCATGCCAGCAAGTCTCAAACGATGGTAGAAATAAACCAGGGGGTGGCCAGTCACTCACTTCCTGGGGAGCTATGTGTTGGAGAAGGGCTAGATCAAACCCCTGCATACCCAGTATCTCTCCAGGAGGAGGGTTGGCCACCTGGTATAGACTAATAGCCAGTATGACCCTTCTCAGAGAGGACAAAAGGTTTTGTTTTCCGATTAGGCATGGTTAAAATGAGCTAATGTGAGCCTTCCTTAGGGATGCGTTTTCCCTATGAACCCTTTGGGTCACCATAGTTACCCTAGTTGGCATAGACGAATGGCCCAAAGGGTTTAAAGGTCAAATGGGGAAATGAGGATGGAGTGTCTTAAATACCAGCTGTGAAGAGGAGGCCTTTGGGGTTATGACATCGTATCTGTGGTGGGGAAAGTAGAAGGCAGAGAACTGACAGTTGAGCATATTCAAGTATGCTATTGTAAAGTTCAAGGGGATTTTAAGTTCACACTTCCCTCAAGAGTCAAAAGACTAAATTATAGAGTCAGAGTCTATTGAAGGATTGGCACGACATGCCCTTGATTAGAGTGAGCGGGTTGGGTGCGTGCTGAGTTATGTCCTCCATACAAATAAAACTGACATCAGACCAGAGTATAGCAACAACGACAAAAATATGCCAAATGCCATATGCCTGAGAATATGTAAAAACTGTGATCATGTGTAGACCCTGAAGATCATTAATATTGAAAAGATTTCCACAGTTTTAAATCATATACAGGTTTAGTCATCTATTTTGTTGGATAAAAAGGAGTTTGTGAGAGGCATGTGTTGATGGGCACATCTACCCCTTAGAATGATCAGTTCGCCATGTTAAAAGGCCATTAATTTATGCAGAATTCTGCAATGTTGTTACAATATTTGTGTTGTTCATTACACAATCGTGGCAATATAGACATTTATCATATTGAATTACATTAAAGAACTGGAGGAATTGACACCTGAGGAATATTATCCTCAGATACGGTTCCTTTGAACACCCATCTCAATAGACAGATGCATTCTCTTAAAAAAGAGAAGCCGTGCAAAGTTATTAAACAGAGGTGCCTAGTTATTCTTCTTTTGTTGATATCAGGTAACGTGCAACCTAACCCTGATTTTAAATCAAGATCTGGTTTTGGTATTTTTCATTTAAATGTACGCAGCCTGTTGATGGGGTTAGGATTTGGGCTAAATCAATTGATGCTGATGTAATTGTGTTTTCTGAAACCTGGCTCAGCAAGTCTGTTTTTGATAAGGATATTTGTATATGTGGTTACAATGTTTATCGCACTGATCGGGTTAAGAAAGGTGGGGGTGCGGCTATATATGTAAAAACGAAATTCACTGTAAGTGTGGAGAAGTCTGAAACTATTTGTAAACAGTTGGAATTTCTTGCTTTGAATATTGAGGTTTCAAAGGGCCTCTCTATAACTGTGATTGGCTGTTATAGACCCCCCTCTGCTCTCTATAACTGTGATTGGCTGTTATAGACGCACCTTATGTCTAAACTTCTTGACAGTGAAATGATCTTGATTGGTGATCTCAACTGGTGTTGGTTAAAGCCGGTGTCTGATGATTTAAAAATGTTTTGGAATTCTATTAATCCTACCCAGTTGATTAACTCACCCACTCGCCCAAATCTTAAATGCCCAGATAAATCTACCCTGATTGATTTGATATTGACAAATGTTCCACATAAATATTCTGCGGTTGGTGTTTGTGGTAATGATGTAAGTGACCATTGTGCTGTTGTTGCTGTTAGAAATATTAAGGTTCCAAAGACAAACCCACGTTTTATTCGTAAGAGAAATTTGAAGTGTTTTAATGAGCAGGCTTTCTTTCATGATTTGTTTTATTTTGACTGGAGCAAGATTGAGTTTATCCCCGACGTTGAAACTGCCTGGAAATTAATTCATGATGGTTTTTCCCAAATAGTAAACAAACATGTCCCATTCCGCAGGTTCAGGGTTAAAGGGCGGGATAATCCATGGTTTTCTTCTGAGCTGTCTTGTATTATTCACGACCGTAATCTAGCCTGGGCTTAAGCAAGGAAATCATGTTCTGATGCTGATTGGCTTATTTTTAGGCAGTTACGAAACAAGTGTTATTTTCTTCTCAGGAAGGTCAAGTCTGAATATTTATGTCTGTTCTGTTACCACTGATAACCTGAATGACCCTAGAAAGTTTTGGAAGGCTATTAAGTCTATGTCTGGTAACAGTAATGTTAATGAATTACCTTCATGTGTTTTGAAGGACTCTGTTGCTATATATGACAAAACTGAAATGCTGAATTGTTTCAATGAGCACTTTGTATCATCTGGTATGCTGTTTGATTCAGTGTCCTCTGTCTCTGTACAACCCTGTGTGGATGAACCAGGGAGAGCTTTTTGCCATTCTCAGTGCAGGTGGTACATAAAGCCCTGAAATCCTTAGATCAGAGAAAGCCTGCAGGTCAAGATCTTTTGGATCCCTGCTTTTTAAATCTGGCAGCTGATTTCATAGCTGAACCACTTACATCTCTGTTCAATCTAACCGTGGAATGTAATGAAATTCCAAAGATCTGAAAATCAGCATTTGTCCTACCACTTTTAAAAGGGGGAGATCCAACTCTTTTAAATAATTATAGGCCAATCTCAAAGCTGTCACCCCTGGTGAAAATACTTGAAACCCTTGTAAGTGAACAGCTTAAAGAGTTTTTATTTACTAGCTCTATTTTATCAATGTACCAATCGGGCTTCAGGAAGAAGCATAGCACAATTACAGCAGCCATGAAGGTTTTAAATGATATCACTGAAGCCATTGGCAAAAACAGCACGGTGTCTCACTTTTTATTGATCTCTTTAAGGCTTTTAATACAGTTGATCATGCTATACTAAGGCAGAGATTGTCGAGTGTAGGTCTTTCGGAGCATGCAGTTGCATGGTTTGCTAACTATCTGTCTGATAGAACTCAGTGCGCTCAATTTGATGGGCTTATGTCTGTTAAATTGTCTATCTTGAATGGTGTGCCCCAAGGCTCTGTACATGGTCCTCTCTTATTCACTATTTATATAAATGATTTAGACAAAAATGTCCAAAATGCACAACTTCATTTTTATGCTGATGATACTGTTATTTACTGTTGTGCCTCATCTCTTACAAAAGCTTTCCAGAACGTGCAAACTGCTTTTTACATGTTCAACATACCTTGTGTCAATTGAAGCTTATCCTCAATACTGACAAAACTAAACTAATGGTGTTTTCTAATGCAAGAAATAGACCTCTGAACCTTTCACCTATTACTACCTGTCAGGGCAAGGAGATTGAGGTTGTAACCTCATATAAATATCTTGGAATTTTAATTGATGACGGCCTCTCTTTTAAATTGCATATTCAACAACTTACAAAAAAATTGAAGCTGAAATTGGGATTTTATTTTAGGAATAAGGCCTGTTTTTCTTTTGAAGCCAGAAGGAGGCTAGTGTCAGCTACATTGATGCCTTTACTAGAGTATGGGGATATTTTATATATGAATGCTTCCGCTCAGTGTTTGAGATCAATTGACACTCTTTACCATGGCACATGGGGATTTATTTAAAACTGCAAAACCCTTATGCACCACTGCACGTTGTATACCAGGGTTGGCTGGTCTTCTCTAGTCACTCGTAGGCTCAGTCACTGGTATACTTTTATTTACAAAGCCATTTTGGGTTTACTACCTTTTTTTGGGGGCATTTTTATTGTTCAAAATGTGGTAGGTACTCTCTTCGTTCGCTGGACTTTATCCTGCTAACTGTTCCAAATGTCCGATCTGAATTTGGTAAAAGGGCTTTTATGTACTCTGCGCCATCGTCTTGGAACACCTTACAAAATACTTTTAAACTGGAAGAACTTGTCCCGATTGGTGTTTTTAAATCACTGATGAAGGATTTTGAGGCTGATTCCCTGACCTGTCAATGTAATTAGCTGTTTTATACTCTTGTGAATTCTATGGTTTTTACTAGATTACTTGTAGTTTTTCATGTTGTCTGTCTGTAATTGTGTAATGACGTGCTGCCTATCTTGCCCAGGGTGCTCTTGAAAAAGAGATTTTAATCTCAATGAGCCCTTCCTGGTTAAATAAAGGTTAAATAAAAAATAAATAACATTCTTGTACTGCGTGCGACACAGTATTCCCCAGTCCTTCCAGTGCACATGCATGCGAGCCTGTAAACTAGCACCATGGACAGCAGCTACTGGATACAGTGATTTAGCGTTTCATTGGTGTTGGGCTAGCCTGGCTAGCAGACGAATCATTCAGTGCATTCGGAAACTATTCAGACCCCTTGACTTTTTCCACATTTTGTTACGTTACAGCCTTATTCTAAAATTGATTAAATTACTTTTTTCCCTCATCAATCTACACCAATACCACATAATGACAAAGCAAAAACAGTTTTGACATTAGTGCACATTTATTAAAAAGAAAAAACTGAAATATTTCATTTACATAAGTATTCAGACCCTTTACTCAGTACTTTGTTGAAGCATCTTTGGCAGTGATTACAGCCTCTAGTCTTCTTGATTATGACGCTACAAGCTTGGCACACCTGTATTAGGGGAGTTTCTCTCATTCTTCTCTGCAGATCCTCTCAAGCTCTGTCAGGTTGGATGGCTATATGCTTAGGGTCATTGTCCTGTTGGAAGGTGAACTTTCGCCCAAGTCCTAGGTCCTGAGCCCTCCGGAGCAGATTTTCATCGAGGATCTCTCTGTACTTTGTTCGGTTAATCTTTCTCTCGATCCTGACTAGTCTCCCAGTCCCTGCCACTGAAAAACATCCCCACTGCATGATGCTGCAACCTCCATGCTTCACCGTAGGCGTGGTGCCGGGTTTACTCCAGACGTGACGGTTTCATCAGACCAGAGAATCTTGTTTCTCATGGTCTGAGAGTCCTTTAGGTGCTTTATTGACAAAATCCAAGTGGGCTGTCACGTGCCTTTTACTGAGGAGTGGCTTCCGTCTGTCCACTCAACCCATAAAAATGCCTGATTGGTGGAGTGCTGCAGAGCTGGTTGTCCTTCTGGAAGGTTCTCCCATCTCACAGAGGAACTCTGGAGCTCTGTCAGAGTGACCATTGGGTTCTTGGTCACCTCACTGACCAAGGCCCTTCCTTTCCGTATGCTCAGTTTGGCCAGGTGGCCAGCTCTAGGATGAGTCTTTGTGGTTCCAAACTTCTTCCATTTAAGAATGATGGAGGCCATTGTGTTCTTGGGGACCTTCAATGCTGCATCAAAGTGTTGGTACCCCTCCTCAGATCTGTGCCTCGACACAATCCTGTCTCAGAGTTCTACAGACAATTCCTTCGACCTCATGGTTTGGTTTTTGCTTTGACATGTACTGTCAACTGTATGACCTTTTATAGACCGGTGTGCCTTTCCAAATCATGTCCAAATAATTGAATTTACCACAGGTGGACTCCAATCAAGTTGTAGAAACATCTCAAGGTTGATCAATGGAAACAGGATGCCACCTGAGCTCAATTTCGAGTCTCATAGCAATGGGTCTGAATACTTATGTAAATAAGCTGTTTTGTTTTTTATTGAAATAAATTTGATAACATTTCTAAAAACCTATTTTCGCTTTGTCATTATGTGGCATTGTGTGTAGATTTCCGAGAGAAAAAAGTATAAGGCTGTAACGTAACAAAAGTCCAGGTGTCTTAATACTTTCCGAAGGCACTATATGTGAGTTGGTCATGTGTTTGGAAGTAATCTCGTGTTGATAATGAGTGGGAGTGGTCGCTGCAGGAGGGGTGTGAGGAGAAGGGGTGACCTGGGAGAGTATTAAGAGATGCCCCTCGGGAGGAAGTCGGCTTTAAGTAAACATGTTCAACAATTAGAATGTCTTAAAATAGAACGTCCTAAAATACAATAGATGGAGAATCAGATCTCAACGCTCTCTTAAATTAAATAGCCTGCCACACTTCTGACAGGAGATTCCACACACTCAGCATCCGTAGCCTGTGAGGACACGCAGTGTTCAGCTTCATCATCAAAGTGCTTCTCTCTCTCTAGCGTTAATTGATGGCCTCGAGTAACTTCTACTAACGAGGAAAACCCGAAACTTTTTATAATTTAACTCCAGTTAATTGGAAGCCCGCGGAGAAATCAGCTCCGGCCTGGGGAGCTCTTGGTGGGCGCAGCTGAGCCGGTAGTCACCACGCGCCTAACAGGAGACATGCACCAGGCTATACCGGTATTTCGGGTTTGCCTGCTGCGGGTTTCTAGATACAGTGACAATGCACGTTTGTCCTGAGGCAGAACCCCACGGCACTATTCTAAGAAGGGAACATTTGAAATGAAACCTGTAGTTAATGTAGATTTATTGATGACGAGGGACCCTTCCAGTCACCGTTTTGGGATAGTTTTATCTTTACCATAATTCATGGCAATATGATCCGATATGAGGAAAGGAATCGGTAGTGAATAATTCCGCAAATGGACAGGAATTACGCTGTGCACAGTGTTAGATCTTTGTTGAGTTTTGCCTGGGTTTAGATCCCCAGAGCGCGAATCAAGTGAGTGAGTATACTTTTTTTCCTCCCGGATCCTGCGCTGTGTGTTCCTCTCCTCGTGAATCTTATCGAGGACTCAGCACAACACATTGTGAATCAAATGGAAATGACTTCTGGCGATGTCTTATATTTCTGAGCTGTATTTCTGGATTCCACACAGTCAATTGATTATGTACAAATGGGGGGATGGTTCGTTGTTAAAAATAGCCTGACACTTAAGATGAGGTAGCGAGATGAACAGGTTGCTGCTGACTGAAACTTACTGGGAGCAAATGCGAAAATAGCCTATGCTTCACCCGCATCCAACCTCTGTTGGATCGGTTAATTTCTCTTTAAATCTTCCAGGAAGATTTGGACAAAAGAGTAAATACCGCATCAAGCATTTACAGATTCACACCAAAAATAATCTAACATTATTTTTGCCATATGTGTTAAATTGAAATCGTTAAAAAAAACGTTGACTTTTCGATAAGAAGACAACAGAGGAATCTAGCAGCTGCTTGTTGATGGCACTACGCGCTTGGAGGACTTGGTTTGGGCAGGTTTTGCGCAGAGTGTCTAGGCTGCAGGGCTCGTGGTCCCGGCGATCGAGCAGTCTCCTGTGTCTCTCTGCGAACCCGGAGCAGGATTTTGGGACCTGTTACAGGGATCACACACATAGCAGTCTCCACTACTGCTCTTCTGTCCACCGCACCCACAGTCACCAACACGCGCCAGTCTGTCCCTCCTCTTTCAGCCGCTGCCAACGCTTTCCCGATTGCTGCGCAGCCTTCCCGGGGGATCGGAGGGGACATGAGCCCCTCACTCGCCGGTTCCTGGTGGTCATGAAGCGGCAGAACGTGCGGACCTTGTCCCTGATCATCTGCACGTTCACGTACCTGCTGGTCGGGGCCGCAGTGTTCGATGCCCTGGAGTCAGACTTCGAGATGCGGGAGAAAGAACAGCTGGAGGCAGAGGAGAAGCGTCTCCAAGGGAAATACAACATTAGCGAGGACGACTACCGCAAACTGGAGACCATCATTATGGAGGCCGAGCCCCACAGGGCCGGAGTTCAGTGGAAATTTGCGGGATCTTTTTACTTTGCCATCACAGTCATCACCACCATAGGTGAGTCTGCAGTCTACAGTCCATGGAGATTTAATTGCGTACCAGCATTACGCACAACCACTGTGTCAATATAATGTCATTCATGCGGAGATTTAAAGTGTAGACTACAGCCTAATCACAGTCATGGGCCGTGGATGTTAGGTGGTTAGTAGGCTACAATTTAAATAGTTACTATATCACTTACAACACTATATAGCACAACGAATTAAAGTCAACACAGCATTATGCAGAGATGTGTCTCACTAAACTTAGTCCAGCAACAGGTAGTCTATACCCACTACCCGGTATTAACCCTTAAAACCTGTCCCTTATGCAACATCAATTGTTTTAGAAAAGTAGGTAAAATGTGGTTTTCGCTAAATAACTCCGGTATGTTAACAGGCGAAACCAAATGATGACGCAATAACAGTAAAATGCCACCTGTGTACAATGTTTCTGCACATCAACTTTATAGATCAGGGAAAAAAAGGCATCACTACAATCAGTAGCAACAACATAATGTGTCTGTCTATCTAGATGAACTGACAATTTCCATTATAGATTTCAGAAGATCATCAATTTAATGAGAAGCGATCAATAGCCTACACGAAAAGCAGTCCTCTAGGCTACTATGTATGCAACCATTCCCCCGAGTACCACAATGCACCATCAAAGTAGGAGTGGCCTACCACGCCACTGAGATAGGCTTGACCACATTTTTGGAAACCAAATAATGATAAGCCTACATGTACAATGATTTCAACTGCACGACTGTTGCTTCATCTGCATTGGTTACCCCTGTAGACAACATGTTTTAATCCATGATTTAATGGCAGACCATGCAAGTGGTAGGTTACAAAATGCTGTGATTGATAACATGTCAACACTATCTAAAAAACTGTGGAGTCATCAATATGTTTACATTCACACTAAACACTTGACATTAAACTGATTATGGCAGAAGGCCGAATATTGCATTATAGGCATGTGCTTTGTGTAAACACCTTACTCTGCTTATCTTAATCAGTGTAAGGTCATAATCGAAGTAAGCATACACCGATTAAAACACCTGGTTTTCTGAGCAATCTTTCGAATTATCATGATATGTAAACAGGTTAATTGACGTCTCAGCGGTCAATTTGATCTGCGCATGTGCAAGCACCATTAAGTGAGTTAAGTGAGTTCGGAAAAGTATTCATCTTATAAGTAGTTTTCACATACAAACATATGTCTGAACTCAGAATCAAATAGTCTTTGCAAAAATAACATGGTCACTGTGGTAGAACGTTTATATTGTTTGGCGATGTTCTGCAATTATCAAATGTCTCATCAGTAGCCTGCTTTCAGATGTGTCCATGTAAACAGGATTATTGGGGAAATCGTTATTTTTGCAAAGCATGTAAACATTTTAAACAAACTATTATATTAACCTGACAGGCAATAATAATGGCATTATTGTGTGCATTGACGGGGAAGTAGCGGTGCTGAGGGTGCTGCAGCACTCCTTGAAAAAAATAATAATAATAAAATGAATACAAATTATCTTACTTAAAAAATAATAAAACAGTTATTTCACAAAAGTAGTGCGCTGGGCCTATACTAGTCGTCGTCGTCCCCCCCCCCCCCAAAAAAAAAAACCATCTTCCTATGATTGTGTGCATGTAACCTTAACTGAAGTTCGTTCCATCAGCTGTTGCTGCAGCTTGAACATGAGCTGTGCTGCACTTGGTGCTGAAAGGTCAGCTCGTCTAGCTCCTGTGAGCTGCGCTGCACCTGATGCTGAAAGGACAGCTCCTCTAGCTCCTGTGAGCTGAGCTGCACATGGTGCTGAAAGGACAGCTCCTCTAGCTCCTGTGAGCTGCGCTGCACCTGGTGCTGAAAGGACAGCTCCTCTAGCTCCTGTCAGCTGCGCTGCACGTGGTGCTGAAAGGACAGCTCCTCTAGCTCCTGTGAGCTGCGCTGCCAACAACCACATCATGAGGGATGATCTGCAGCTGGCCATACACCAGCTGGCCATACATATTATTCCAAGCAGGCCGAATAAAACGCCCATAACCCTTTCTCGGCCAAACGATCAGATCCTTGTCCTCCAACGAATCGTATCCTGAGGTATATCCACTTTGATAGAAGAAAACATACAAAAACAGATGTACAGTATATATGCTATAGGATATTCGTGTAGAAAATACCAACGGAGTCAACAGGCGTACTGTAGGCTATAGGCCTACAACTTTAGCACATATTCAGAGTAGCCTGGTGCCTTTAATGTTGGCATTTGCATGGCCTTTATTTAGCTTAGGGCCTCAATGAACATGCTAGTTTCTTGATTGAAGTGGTATTGCCAACATTACAGTGAAAGGTCTAGCTGGATTTGATCTCCGCCGTAATATGGAAATATCTTTAAGCAAACAATCGTTTTTAAGGTGAATCAGCATTTCTATAAAACAAGACAAAATCATAATGGTCTTTGTGAAGGACCAGAAAAATACAGGCAGTAGATTAGAGAGCATTGTTTCTACACAGAGAGGAGGCACACAGCATTGTTTCTACACAGAGAGGAGGCACACAGCATTGTTTCTACACAGAGAGGAGGCACACAGCATTGTTTCTACATAGAGAGGAGGCACACAGCATTGTTTCTACACAGAGAGGAGGCACACAGCGTTGTTTCTACACAGAGAGGAGGCACACAGCATTGTTTCTACACAGAGAGGAGGCACACAGCGTTGTTTCTACACATAGAGTAGGCACACAGCGTTGCACGCAATTTTTCTGTACTAAAGGTTCACATTTAGTACACTGGTAGGCCTACATGACTTCATGGACGTACAGAGACATTTATGTTAGAATAGACATATTTAACCTGTCGATCAGACCTGGGTAACATAGGGACCCGTAACAAGTTTAATAACACGAAGACATGAACCCTTTTTAGGCCTACATTACTCGAAAGCTAAGAGTGAATGCTTTATTATTTGTTTTTGAAATACGTTGCTGTCTGATGTAAACCTCGCAAATACATTTTCTAAAAACATTTATTGAAAGGAGTAACTCCCCTCAATGTACTTGGAACATTTCATGACTCTAGGACCAAGAACATCTTTTCAAAATAGCATCTGAAGTTTCATAATTGTATTTTCGTTAATGGGGAAATATATACATTGTTTTCCAATTCCTGAAACGTTTCTGTTTTGGGGATAACAACCAATATTAATTTCCCCCAAGCAACGTCTGATTAAACTGTATCAATGACCAGAGTGGGTGGGCTTTAGACCTACATTAGGGAAAGGGGCATTTAACCCATCACCTCTGAGGCAGAGAGGTGGGGGGGACACCTTCTACATTATGGACACCATCTACACATGATATTATTCAACACAGGCACATAACATAATGCACTAGGCATGTCTTCAGATGTGCCTAGCAACACTTAAATGACTACTGGAGAGTGAACATGACCATAGTATGCTTCCATTGTATTGTGTATGTTACACCAGCTGACAACACTAAAAGCACATGCATTTGAATGTGCTTTTAGAGTTGTAGCTACATGTATAATGGACTGTTCAGGTCTATTGGTTTATTTGTCCATTTGAATGTGAAACGATCCCTTTAGAGTTTGGCCATATTTCCGTTGTTTGTTTGTCAGCTTATATAATTTAGGATACATATTCAAAATCACAATTGAATTACAGCCTACAGTAGTGGATTTAATACCACTGTTTTCAGCAGTGACATATTGAGACTGTGCTTTCCCATGAGCTATAAGTGCTGTAGCCCTGAAAGAACAGCTCCTGGCATTATCACCTGGTTAACATGGTTTATGTTTGGCTGTAGATTGTCTCTGCTTGAGTTATAATGAGTTTACCTGCCCCGGCTCATATGTGCTTTCCTGGTTTCAACAGATGGTGAAGGGGTTAGGTGCCTGTTATGTTTGAATAATGCAGACATGTTTAAACATACATTCTCCCATGAATCAGATATTATTCCAATCTTGCTATAGCCTACACTGTATAACCATCATATCAAATTGTATTTTTCATATACATTGTAAACAACAGGTGTAGATTAACATTGAAATGTTTAATTACGAGCCCTTCCCAGCAATGGAGACGGAAAAAGAAATAGAAATAATAGAAAAATAGATCAATATTAACACAAGGAATACATACACAATGAGTAACCATCATTTGGCTATATCGACGGGGTACCAGTACCGAGTCCATGTGCAGGGGTGCAAGGTGATTGAGGTAGATATGTACATATAGGTAGGGATAAAGTGACTATGCAACAGGATAGATAATAAACAGTAACAGCAGCGGATGTGATGAGTCAAAAGAGTGCAAAAAGGGTCAGTGTAGATATTCCGGGTAGCTATTGGTTAACTATTTAACTACCTGTTTAGCAATCTTATGGCTTGGGGGTAGAAGCTGTTCAGGCTCCTGTTGTTTCCAGACTTGGTACATCGGTACCGCTTGCTGTGTGGTAGCAGAGAGTTGGGTGGCTGGAGTTGTAGAACATGTGGGTCCTGTGTGTCAGGGAGCCCGGCCCAAGTGATGTACTGGGCCGTACGCACTACCCTCTGTAGCCGAGCATTTGCCATACCAGGAGGTGATGCAGTCAGTCGTGATGCTCTCAATGGTGCAGCTATATAACTTTTTTGAATCATGTGTGGACCATGATAATTCCTTAATGATATGGACACATGAAACATGTGACACATTTATAACCTCAACGTCAGTGTTTACATTTAAACACTAGGCATTTACAATGCGAGATGAAATATGACAGTCAACCTTTTCCAGTCAACTTCCAACCAGGAGAACACCTATATCTCCTAAGTGTTCAGATTTGAAACAATTTCCCATAGTCCTGTTTAGAGTGCATTTGGTCATTATAAATAGATGCCCTTTATTCAGATCAGTGTTAGGAATGTCTGTCACCTTACCTACATTTCAGCACAACTGAACAGGACATTTGATTCAAGAAATCTTTAAATCGCATGGTATTGTTGTTACTCGACTGTGCTGACTTCAAAGATGTGGGAGGGGCCCCATTATCATATTTCCCAGCATGCCTTGTTGCAGATTGATATTTAGAATAGTTTATTTCAATACTGTATCTGTGTCCTCATGCACATTGATTGATTCATTGATCGTATACTATACAAAGATAAATCACTTACATTTTTCTAAACTAAACAAATCTTTTTTGTTTGTTTTTGACCCCGTTTTCTCCCCAATTTCGTGGTATCCAATTGCTACTATCTTGTCTCATCGCTACAACTCCCGTACGGGCTCGGGAGAGATGAAGGTTGAAAGTCATGCGTCCTCCGATACACAACCCAACCAAGCCGCACTGCTTCTTAACACAGCGCGCATCCAACCTGGAAGCCAGCTGCACCAATGTGTCGGAGGAAACACTGTGCACCTGGCAACCTTGGTTAGCGTGCACTGCCCCCGGCCCGCCACAGGAGTCGATGGTGCGCGATGAGACAAGGATATCCCAACCCGGCCAATTGTACATCGCCCCACGGACCTCCCGGTCACGGCCGGTTACGACAGAGCCTGGGCGCAAACCCAGAGTCTCTGGTGGCACAGCTGGCGCTGCAGTACAGCGCCCTTAACCACTGCTCCACCCGGGAGGCCTCACTAATAAAATCTTTAAGGTGTTGGACATATTGTACGTGTTACTGTGATGGTTGTTCCAGTTTAGATGGTTTAGGTAGTCTTGTTTATTAAGTCCTTCACCATAGCAGTCACTCTGAGTGCAAGTTGTAGGTTATAACATATTCAAATAGTTGGATATCCTCTCTCTAATCACTTCACAAACCAGCATATTGTGACTTGCAGGTCTGATGTGGCGCATGAGCCAGGATTTGTAGACCATAATGTCGAGGATAACTAGGCCATAACTAAAGGCCTCATTAAATATATAATATGTGGTCATTAAAGGGTTTATTTTTAATTGAAATACATTCAATTAGGCAGTTACTTGAAGAAGGCTTCAGAAATATAATTTATTGAATGCAACAATCATGTCTGTGTCACTAATAAACACAGTCATGGGTGGGTCTCGCACATCTCGCACATTCCACACAAAAGACATGCTGGGAAATATGTAAATACTGCTTTACACCCTGTTAAAACAACACAGTGTTAAGTGTTGTATAAAGGTGTGCATGTGTTTAAAAAGTGTTACAACGAATAAACATGCTCTGGTGTTTACAATCTAAACACTGTGACGCGTTTTCGTCACAAAATGTGCGTTTAAAAAGTGTTACAGAAAAGTGTTTAGTTAAGTGTTGAGATTCTTAACACTTGGTTTTTACAGTGTATCTAGATAGGTAGGGTATGGAAACGAATGATATACAATTGCTTTTACATGGTACTTACACTGTAAGAGATGCGTTCCATGAAGAAAGAGTTTATATGGATGTAAGCGACAATGTAGCCGTCCGTTACATCACGTTAAAGGTCCAGTGAAACCTGTTCAACACAGCCTGCTATACAGAGGCTACAGAAAGCAGCTCCACTTACCGATGCATTATAAAGTATGTCATAACCCCATGAGCCTTTCAGAAAGTACCTTATGTTTTTCTACAATCCAGAAGAAGTAGAAAATATTCCTGGGGATGCATTCCACCTTGTGGAGGCGTGGAGAATGAAGGTGACATAGCCTACAAACACTCACATGCGCACAAGCAAGGCATGCAAATACATAGGCCTAGGTCATGATAATGATTGTGCATAGATAACGGTTTTAGTCATTTTAAAGCATGTTGAGTTTGTTTATTTTGTTTCTACTCTAACCACCCTCGGGCCTGATTGGAACCCCTCATGGAGCTGGATCCGGCCCGCAGGCTGTTTGTTTGACACCCCTGCCTTAGGTTCAGACTGAGACATCCCATAGGAAAGTAAATGATACGAGTAGGACTGTGCCTCATGAAAACAGAGGTCAACAGTATGAACACAACGTCCTTTTGTTTTGTAAAACTATTTTTTTTACCGTCTGTAATGTAGTAAAGGACCCGGGCCAGTACAGTGAGATTACATCTACAGCCTATACATTTATTATTGTACTAAGTGTTTCATCAGTGGATCAGCCCATGGCTATGTATGGCTGTAGAGTGTATTGATGACTTGAGTCATAATGAGTCCACCTGACCTGGCTCATACTCAGCCCATGGCTATGTATGGCTGTAGAGTGTATTGATGACTTGAGTCATAATGAGTCCACCTGACCTGGCTCATACTCAGCCCATGGCTATGTATGGCTGTAGAGTGTATTGATGACTTGAGTCAAAATGAGTCCACCTGACCTGGCTCATACTCAGCCCATGGCTCATGCTTTTCTGGTTTCAACAGATGGGGAAAAGGGGTTAGTTGCCTGTTGTGTTTGAATAACACTAACATGTTACAAATATTCTCCAATGAATAAATCTTGCTATAGCCTATCTACATAATAGTTATGGAAATTCACCTCAAACAGAGGTTATTGCACTGTAAGAGACACGTTCCAAATTCAGATAAAGAAACAAACTATTTGTTTTTCCATCAACACATTCAGCAGTAGGATGAGTCACTTGACTTGACACTAACGGCTTGCCATGTGAGGGGTTAAAAAAACAACCTAAACACAAATGCTGAATGCTATGTACACAAGGCTGATAATGTTGGCTGTAGGTGTTAGTGCCGGCTGGATAGACATCAGAAGGGCAGGATGAACCTCGGGAACCTCTCAGTGTGTGTGTGTGTGTGTGTGTGTGTGTGTGTGTGTGTGTGTGAACAGCCTTTTCTTTGTTTAGTTGGCCCAAACTTTGCTCCAACTTGAGAAAAGGTAAATCAACTTAAATTATGTGTTTGCTCAATTTGTCTCATATGTTTATTCAAATAGAAATTATTTTTTTGGCATTTTGCCAGCGACAAAAAAGCTGTGGAACTAGTTACACACAGACGTTCTCACCTGGGATTTGAACTCACAATCTCTTGAGTGCAGTATTCCATTCTTCCTCCCACACCACCATGTCTGTGTCAATGCCTGATTTCAATGGTATTGCGCTTTGCACTTCAAAGTAAATCTCAATAAAAACTATTTCATGTTTAAAAGTGATTCAGGAGTAACATTAAACAGAGTAATATGACCCAGTAACATTAAACAGAGTAATATGACCCAGTAACATTAGACAGAGTAATATGACCCAGTAACATTAAACAGAGTAATATGACCCAGTAACATTAAACAGAGTAATATGACCCAGTAACATTAAACAGAGTAATATGACCCAGTAACATTAAACAGAGTAATATGACCCAGTAACATTAAACAGAGTAATATGACCCAGTAACATTAGACAGAGTAATATGACCCAGTAACATTAAACAGAGTAATATGACCCAGTAACATTAAACAGAGTATTATGACCCAGTAACATTAAACAGAGTAATATGACCCAGTAACATTAAACAGAGTAATATGACCCAGTAACATTAGACAGAGTAATATGACCCAGTAACATTAAACAGAGTAATATGACCCAGTAACATTAAACAGAGTAATATGACCCCGTAACATTAAACAGAGTAATATGACCCAGTAACATTAAACAGAGTAATATGACCCAGTAACATTAAACAGAGTAATATGACCCAGTAACATTAGACAGAATAATATGACCCAGTAACATTAAACAGAGTAATATGACCCAGTAACATTAAACAGAGTAATATGACCCAGTAACATTAAACAGAGTAATATGACCCAGTAACATTAAACAGAGTAATATGACCCAGTAACATTAAACAGAGTAATATGACCCAGTAACATTAAACAGAGTAATATGACCCAGTAACATTACACAGAGTAATATGACCCAGTAACATTAAACAGAGTAATATGACCCAGTAACATTAAACAGAGTAATATGACCCAGTAACATTAAACAGAGTAATATGACCCAGTAACATTAAACAGAGTAATATGACCCAGTAACATTAAACAGAGTAATATGACCCAGTAACATTAAACAGAGTAATATGACCCAGTAACATTAAACAGAGTAATATGACCCAGTAACATTAAACAGAGTAATATGACCCAGTAACATTAAACAGAGTAATATGACCCAGTAACATTAAACAGAGTAATATGACCCAGTAACATTAAACAGAGTAATATGACCCAGTAACATTAAACAGAGTAATATTACCCAGTAACATTAAACAGAGTAATATGACCCAGTAACATTAGACAACTATACAGAACACCTACAATTGCTGAAATAAGTCAATCAAATCAATGATGAGAGAATAGTCATATGAAGTTTTAACACGTTAACACGTGAACTGATAGAGACATGGTGGTGTAGCAGGAAGGTCGGGATGTCATAAACCGAGAGGTTTTGAGTTCAAATCCCAGGTGAAAACATGTTGAATACTAATTATTGTATAAATTAACACGCACAATGTAATCATATATGTAAGTTGAAAACACTATGTTAAAAGCACTGTGTGTGTAACTAGTTACATAGCCTTTTTTAGGTAACATGCCAACATGTTTTGGGGTTGAATTAACATATGAGACAAATTGAGCAAACACATCATTTTATGTTGACATCATTTTTGCCCACATTTTCTTAGGTTGGAGCTAAGTTTGGGCCAAAACCTTTTTTAAATTGATGTAACACTTTGACCGACAAGTTTAGTAAAAAAGGCCAGTCACTTAATAATAATTAGTTGAAACAACTCGATTTGTGATGTTTTTTTGTACAGCGTGTGTGTGTGTGTGTGTGTGTGTGCACAACATAGGTGAAAAGTAAGTTGATACTCACAACTCTAGATACAGAACTGTCATATTGCCAAATTGATGTTGAGAAGTCATTCGAGAGAGAACAACAAAGGCTTTACTGTAGGAATCTGGCTCTGCTCATTGTGTGTAATAAAAACAAATCAGAAACTGTAGAATTATTCTCTGAACTTGACAACTTTAACTACAGTTGATATTCAAACAAAGTCATCATCACCATCATCATCATCATCACCATCATCATCACCATGGCCACCAACACTGCTAACTGCTAGTAATCTATAAATAGCTTGTGATCGTCCAGATTTAGAAGCTGAGGTGAGATGAGCGCATATGAGAACAGCTGTAGCCGAGTTAGAACCCTGGTTGTTGCCGTGGAGACGCTGCGTGCCATGTCGTCGTGGTGATTCTGCTCCTGTTTGCAGGTCTAATTCACGTTTCCACTCTGTCCACATTGGCTTGGGGGTTGATTCCACTAATTCCTCTGACTAATTGCTCGGAAAGTGAAGACTTTTCTTGGCTCTGTACATCAGCGTGTGAAGAAAGACTGCATAGGCAAAGGGTGCTTTTGTAATGGATGTGGTTCCGATGGTGAACCACACTCTTATGACTAGTTCACCAGAGACCTAAGGCCTTGCATTAGCTGCACAGAATACGTTTTAGTTTTACAGGCTAACACAGTTCTGTGGTGGGCAGAAAGTAGACCCAGACGTCTTGCAGAACTGGGGTCTGACTTGCTGAGTCTGTCATGTACAGTCCAGGGAATGCAGTACAGTGATGGAATTAAGCGCAGGTTACTAAAGAGGCTGTGATGTAACACGTTATTACAGGCTTCATCCCAAATGACACCCTATTCTCTAGTTACTGCGCTACGTCCACCAGGGCCCGTATGTATCCTGGGGTGGGAAAACACTTTGAGCTTTTCTCTGTAGTGATTTCGGGCCTGCGATAAAATCATGCCTTTGAATTGGTAATGGGGTACACTGGTGAAACGTGACATGGACACAGAGCATTAGTCACAAAGCACTATCTTCAAAAGGCACTAAATGCATTAGTCTAATAGGCCTTTTACATTTCTTTCCCACTAATTCAGAGCAAGAAACATGGCACTGCTCAATCAAAATTGAAAAAGCTGTTGATGTCTTACTGGATTACAGCTAAGTGTGAAAACGGTGTGTATAGATTGACATTATTCAAGGCAACAATATCTTTAAAGCTCTGATGACGCTGTGTGAGATGAAAAGCTCCCATTGCCTTGTGTGTGTGGATGTGTGTGGATGTGTGTGTGTGTGTGTGTGTGTGCATGTGTGTGTGTGCGTCTGCGTGTGTGTGTGTGCGCATCTGCGTGTGTGTGTGTGTGTGTGTGTGTACACCTGAGCGTAGGACAGGTGCACTGACATTCTTATTGCTCTCAGAACAATAGCTTTCATGGGAGCCAGGAATAAGCTCTTTGAAGCGCTGTGTTGCTGTTGTGTGTCACGACTAGTTAGATTCTCCAATACAAACACTGCCCACGTCTTTCTACCATAACAACAACTACTGGACCTATAAAGGTCTGTTCTGTGTACAGTTGCTGCAATAGACATGGGTTAAGCACTGTCAACACTATCAGCACAGTCTGATTCACTGTCAATTAACTACACTCTTAGAAAAAAGGGTTCCAAAAGGGTGCTTTTGCTGTTCCCATAGGAGAACGCTTTTTGGTTCCAAGTAGAACATGGAACACACATGGTTCTACATGGAACTGAAAGGGTTCTACCTGCAAACCAAAGGGGTTCTACCTGGAACAAAAAAAGGGTTCTACCTGGAACCGAAAGGGGTTCACCTATGTGGACAGCTAAAGCACCCTTTTGGAACCCTTTTTTCTATTAGTGTAGTTGAATGACAGTGACTCAGACTGTGTTGATTTTCTTTCAAGGGTTCTCTTCTGGGGAAAGATGAAGAACCCTTTAAGGTTCTAGATAGCACCTTTGTTTCAAAGAGCTATGTGGACCTCAGCATAGCTGCGGGAAGTAGGGGTGCTGAGGGTGCTGCAGCAAAAGTAGTGCACTGGGCCTTTACTAGTCCTGTATTAGCGGACCGATATAGCCGTCTGTAGCACAGGGAAAATATAAATCATTACTTGTTTACCTTGGCCATATCTCAATAGACCCTATGCTGCTAATTTGTGCAGGAGAGAGGTGATGTGCCATATGTATGACTGATGGAGCTACACAGCACCAGCTGATTCTCTGGCTGCATCTGAAATGGCACCCTATTCCCTACATTGTATTGTGTAATACACCCTATTCCCTACATTGTATTGTGTAATACACCCTATTCCCTACATTGTATTGTGTAATACACCCTATTCCCTACATTGTATTGTGTAATACACCCTATTCCCTACATTGTATTGTGTAATACACCCTATTTCCTACATTGTATTGTGTAATACACCCTATTCCCTACATTGTATTGTGTAATACACCCTATTCCCTACATTGTATTGTGTAATACACCCTATTCCCTACATTGTATTGTATAATACACCCTATTCCCTACATTGTATTGTGTAATACACCCTATTCCCTACATTGTATTGTGTAATACACCCTATTCCCTACATTGTATTGTGTAATACACCCTATTCCCTACATTGTATTGTGTAATACACCCTATTCTCTACATTGTATTGTGTAATACACCCTATTCCCTACATTGTATTGTGTAATACACCCTATTCCCTACATTGTATTGTGTAATACACCCTATTCCCTACATTGTATTGTGTAATACACCCTATTCCCTACATTGTATTGTGTAATACACCCTATTCCCTACATTGTATTGTGTAATACACCCTATTCCCTATCGGCCCTTGTTTAAAGTAGTGTACAATATAGGGAGCCGGGTGCCATTTCGGCCTCTATGTCTCATCTGTCTGCCAGCGTGATGGTAGCATCTAGTGTGGAGAATGATGACAGTGGACACTCACTTTTCTGTCTGCTGCCAGCGGGATTGACAGCTCTCGGTAGCCAAAGGCACTTCACAGCTGGACTCTGTCCCTCCTTCCCTACTTAGCTGTCATTTCCTACAGCCACATCAGCCGGACCATAACGTTGACAGTGATTGTTTGGGATGTGTGTGTGTACTTTGTGTGTACGGTGTGTGTGTTTGTGTGTATATGGAAAGGTGTGTGTGCCTCAGGGGCTGTCATCTCCAACCACTGTTGACAAAGATCGTTTGGTGAAGAGTTCTGTCAATGGGGTAGTGTGGTCTTGACAGTGATAGTTGTTTGGTATTGTGTGTGTGTGTGTGTGTGTCTGTGCACGTGGTGTGTGTGTGTGTGTGTGTGGGGTTCTGCAAATGGGGTTGTGGCAGCACATTTTTGGTGGGGTGAGGTGTGTGTTTGTGTGTGGTCTTGACAGCAATTGTTTGGAGATTTTGTTTAGACGATATTGGTTACTTTGAGGAGTAGAAAGTTCCCAGAGACTCCAGGGCCCGTATCCACAAAGCATCTCAGAAAAGGTCTCAGGAATCCTGTTAAAACCTGAGTGTACAAAACATTAGGAACACCTGCTAGGTGAAAGCTATGATCCCTTATTGTTGTCACTTGTTAAATCCACTTCAATCAGTGTAGATGAAGGGGAGGAGTCAGGTTAAAGAAGGATTTTTAAGGTTTGAGACAATTGAGTCATAGATTGTGTATGTGTGACATTCAGAGGGTGAATGGGGCAAGACAAAACATTGAAGTGCCTTTGAACGGGGTGTGGTAGTAGGTGACAGGCACACTGGTTTGTGTCAAGAACTGCAAAGCTGCTGGGTTTACATTCTCAACAGTTTCCCGTGTGTATCAAGAATGGTCCACCACCCAAAGGACATCCAGCCAACTTGAACACAACTGTGGGAAGCATTGGAGTCAACATGGGCCAGCATCCCTGTGGAACCCTTTCCACACCTTGTAGAGTCGATGCCTCAATGAACTTAGGCTGTTCTGAGGGGAAAAAAGGGTGCAACTCACATCTTTGAGATGGCATTTCTGACCAAAAACACATTTTGCACATTTTTACGTTCAAATGGCTCTCCTGTGAAGTCGTGACTTGCGACATACGCTTAGTTTCCTGAAACAGGTCACAAGTAGAGTCCATGCCCCAACGAATTGAGTCTGTTTTGAGGGTTAAAGGGTGGGTGAAACTCAATATTAGGACGGTGTTCTTAATGTGTTGTCCATTCATATCAACACACTCACCATTCCCGTTAAACAACTTTAAACCGCTCTGACACAGTTGGCATCAAATCACTCGCTGATAATGTTGCATAAATCAATGTTATCATAGTCCCTAGATGTCTTCACTCCAGGCATTTTTTAAGGTGTTGTTGCCCTCCAAAGGGATAACTTGAAATAACATGATGTAGGTTAATTATATAATCCAAAGAAAAAGATGTGATTATTTATTGGCCTATGTGGTTATAAGCATGATCATGTAGGCATATCATGTGGAATAGGGCTCATGTGTAATCCGTTTCACATGAGGTCTAGATTATATATGGATTGATCATATAGACATTTCTAAAACATTCTTTCAACAACTCCAAAGCAATTGCATGTAGAACCACTGACTGCATTCTCTATTATCAAGATGCCTGCTGGTAACTCAGCTCATGACGTGTCCTAAATATCTGTCCACTAGGTGGGACTCTTATGACTAAAGAGGCTTCATGCATAGCTTTTATTTTTTACTTGTAAGAGTAGGAGTAAAATGTCACTATTCTCAGCACTTAACACACATTTTCTAGTCTGAGATGCATTGTGGATATGTCCCCTGGTCTTAAGAGCCTTCAGTGTAATGTTCACATGGTGAGGATGCTCTTGAAACTCACAGTGGGCTGCACAGCGTGTTGCGTGTTTCATCAAACTCATTTTTCATGTTCTATTCATTTAAGTATCATCCCCATTTTCAAAGAGCAGCTTGCATCGAACATCTATTACCAAAGGAGAGTTCCTCCTGTGTTTCACTTTGTGCTGAGTTTACAGCAGATATAGTTCTCTTCATCACTGTCTGCGAAATAGAGGTTGTGAAGAAAGTGTAGCAAAATGGCTACTGCCTGTGCAGACATTTTCTTCTGAAAACAGGAAGTATCTAGAGTACCTGTGTGGGGAGTTTCTTGTACTTTTTACATGTAATATTCTCCAATGTATTTTCAATCACATACTTTCAGTATGCGCTAGTGTATGGGCTAGGTAATGGCATTACTTTTTGGTGAGGGGTTAGCTTTTAGGCTTTGTTCTATCCAATCCAACCAGTGACTTTGTTGCAACAAGCCCCAAAACACCTTGTCATTCTGCATACTGTGGTGTGATAGGGGTGATTGGGCTCTTATACAGCTTATTTTGCATTATATTTCTATTTTCTATAATAAATATATTGTTTAGGCTACAAAATAGTTAAATGGACAAAGTATGGATGGTTTTTTTACAGCTGTTCTTCGAAACACACTTCAAATCACTTGAAGTACTTTTGCTGATTCAAATGGACATTTATCATTGCACATTTGTTAATATGTACAGTGCCTTGCGAAAGTATTCGGCCCCCTTGAACTTTGCGACCTTTTGACACATTTCAAGCTTCAAACATAAAGATATAAAACTGTATTTTTTTTGTGAAGAATCAACAACAAGTGGGACACAATCATGAAGTGGAACGACATTTACCTGGCCGTCCCTCTAAACTTTCATCTCATACAAGGAGAAGACTGATCAGAGATGCAGCCAAGAGGCCCATGATCACTCTGGATGAACTGCAGAGATCTACAGCTGAGGTGGGGACTCTGTCCATAGGACAACAATCAGTCGTATATTGCACAAATCTGGCCTTTATGGAAGAGTGGCAAGAAGAAAGCCATTTCTTAAAGATATCCATAAAAAGTGTCGTTTAAAGTTTGCCACAAGCCACCTGGGAGACACACCAAACATGTGGAAGAAGGTGCTCTGGTCAGATGAAACCAAAATTGAACTTTTTGGCAACAATGCAAAACGTTATGTTTGGCGTAAAAGCAACACAGCTCATCACCCTGAACACACCATCCCCACTGTCAAACATGGTGGTGGCAACATCATGGTTTGGGCCTGCTTTTCTTCAGCAGGGACAGGGAAGATGGTTAAAATTGATGGGAAGATGGATGGAGCCAAATACAGGACCATTTTGGAAGAAAACCTGATGGAGTCTGCAAAAGACCTGCGACTGGGACGGAGATTTGTCTTCCAACAAGACAATGATCCAAAACATAAAGCAAAATCTACAATGGAATGGTTCAAAAATAAACATATCCAGGTGTTAGAATGGCCAAGTCAAAGTCCAGACCTGAATCCAATCGAGAATCTGTGGAAAGAACTGAAAACTGCTGTTCACAAATGCTCTCCATCCAACCTCACTGAGCTCGAGCTGTTTTGCAAGGAGGAATGGGAAAAAATGTCAGTCTCTCGATGTGCAAAACTGATAGAGACATACCCCAAGCGACTTACAGCTGTAATCGCAGCAAAAGGTGGCGCTACAAAGTATTAACTTAAGGGGGCTGAATAATTTTGTACGCCAAAATGTTTAGTTTTTGATTTGTGAAAAAAGTTTGAAATATCCAATAAATGTCGTTCCACTTCATGATTGTGTCCCACTTGTTGTTGATTCTTCACAAAAAAATACAGTTTTATATCTTTATGTTTGAAGCCTGAAATGTGGCAAAAGGTCGCAAAGTTCAAGGGGGCCGAATACTTTCGCAAGGCACTGTATATATTATTATTTATGTTAGTATTTTCATTATTATACATTTTTATTGTTTGTTTTGTTATTGTTTGTTTTGACTCACACTGTGTAATCGGCGTTGGCATGATTTCTTTATAACTAACCCTTCCTCTGTCCCCCATACATAAAACATCTGTAAGGTCCCTCAGTCAAGAATTGAATTTCAAGCACAGATTCAACTACAAAGACCTGAGAGCTTTTCAAATGTTTCATAAAGAAGGGATGTGATTGGTAGATGGGTAACAATAACACATCCGACGTTGAGTGTCTCTTTTAAATTATGGTCAAGTTAATAATTATGCTGTGGATTATGTATTAAACCACCCGTACACATCTAAAATACAGTTGTCCTTCTGAACTGAGCTGCGGGACTGGAATGAAGGAAAATGAAAGGGAAAGGGGGAGACATAGTCAGTTGTCCAACTGAACGTATTCAACTGAAATGTGTCTCCCGCATTTAACCCAACCCCTCTGAATCAGAGAGGTGCGGGGGGGCTGCCTTAACCGACATCCACGTCTTCGTGCCCGGGGAACAGTGGGAAACTGCTCAGGGATGTTACCATGAGGCCATTGGTGATTTTAAAACAGCTACAGATCCAACAGAGGATGGGTCAACAACATTGCATTGACTCCACAATAATGACCTAAACGACAGAGTGAAAAGAAAACTTGCCACAAACAAAGTTAACTTCCCACACTGAAAGGAGGGAAAAGGGCTACCTAAGTATGGTTCCCAATCAGAGACAACGATAGACAGCTGTCCCTGATTGAGAACCATACCCGGCCAAAACATAGAAATACAAAATTATAGAAAAGAAAAACATAGAATGCCCACCCCAAATCACACCCTGACCAAACCAAATAGATACATAAAAAGGCTCTCTAAGGTCAGGGCGTGACAAGACCACAAATATACAGAATACAAATATTCCAAAACATGATTGTTGTAATCAACAAGACAATAAAGTAATATTGCAACAACAACAAAAAACACAGCAAAGGAATACACGTTTTTGCCTAAATGCAAAGCCTTATGTTTGGGGAGAATCCAACAACACATCACTGAGTAATTGCTTCCTTATTTTCAAGCATGGTGGTGGCTGCATCATGTTATGGGTATGCTTGACTTCTGAGTTTTTCAGAATAAAAATAAATGGGATGGAACTAAGCACAGGCAAAATCCTAGAGGAAAACCTCCTTCAGTCTGCTTTACACCAGTGACTGGGAGAGGAATTCACCTTTCAGCAGGAGAATAACCTACAACACAAGGCCAAATCTACACTGAAGTTGCTTACCAAGAAGACAGTTCCTGAGTGACGAAGTTACAGTTGACTTAAATCGGCTTGAAAATCTATGGCAAGAGCTTGAAAATAATAATGGGAAAATATTGCACAATCCACATGTGCAAACTTCTTATTGACTTACCTAAGAAGACTCACAGCTGTAATCAATGCCATAAGTGTTTCTAACATGTATTGAGTCAGGGAGCTGAATATTTACACAATTACTTTATTTTAGTAATTTAATTTTTTAAAATTAATCTTTTAAAAGAAATGTTAGAATTTTTCTTCCACTTTGACATTACAGAGTATTCTGTGTAGATTGTTGACAAAAAATGGCAATTAAATGAATTTTAATCCCACTTTGTAACACAATAAAATGTGAAGAAATGCAAGGGGTGTGAATACTTTTGCAAGGCACTGTATATCAAACGTTACATATGTTTTAAGGCATAATGCAATATTTAAAGTGCATAAATCAATATATTAAACATGACTTATTTTTTATGCATTATTAATATCAGTACCCCTTTAACGCCAGTTATGCAACAGTTTTGAAATATTCCTGCTTATTTGAATTATTTTTTATAAGTATGTTTGGATAAGAACAAGTCTATGTATTTAATGGCATTTTATGTGTTATTTTAATATGAAGGTTTCAAGGCTAGGGTTGTTAGGGAATAAGATTTTTTCAATGTTGTTCCTACTTGTTGTTCATACATCTCAGTACTGGTCCAGATGCTTTAAAGTGTTGGTTTACGTGTCAGGAGATAACACCTATCACAAGCCAAAAGGTACACTTGTTTTCCCCAACACTTGAGTTCAAGTGTTTAATCACTGTCTTTAACCAGAGAGAAACCAGAGACAGCAGGGGGTGATTGGATGGAGAGGAATCCTGCAATACTCTACCTTCTATTCATTATCAACATCGTTACTGACCAAACATGTTCCCACAGAACTTTCTCAGAACTGGAATATTACAGATCTTTACATAGCAGTCTGATCTGGGGGTTGGGGTAGCCTGGCCCGTGGGTGTGGCTGCATTAAGAGCTGTGACATTTAGCCCATTAGGTCCAGTCCTGAGCCTCCAGTCCTCCCGTGCTCTGTGCCCCCGACCCACCTCAGCATTGCTCCTCTTCTGGTTCCGAGTAGGCTATTGAGCCATGAAGTTAATTCCCCTGGTCCACTCTGACCACCCCACCTCATCGGGTGAGCCAGCAGCAGACCACAACAATGCCTAACAGCTAGGTCTCAGCTCACTACCTTCTGCTTCTCAAGCATTCCTCTCCTAAAATGTGTATGTGGTGTGTCATGTCCATGTTGTTTACCCAACATGTGTTGATGTTGTCACTACTTTTGCTCTGTGTTGCCTCCTATATGGTTTATCTATGTGATGGGAGGACTCATTTAGTTATGCTATCCTATCCATGCCTTATCTCTGGAGCGGCAGGTAGCCTAGTGGTTAGGTATGGGCCAGTAACCAAATGGTTGCCGGTTTAAATCCCTGCGCTGACTAGGTGAAAAATCTGTCAATGTGCCCTTGAGCAAGGCACTTAACCCTAATTGCTCCTGGGCTGCCATCAATAATGGCTGATTCCTGGCTCTGACCCTGATTTCCAAGGGTGTCTCAGGGGAGTGGGATATGTAAAAACAAAACAAATGTCCAATTCACATGTGTGAAATAGGACAAATGTACGCACTCACTTAATGACCTTTTCTGTTCATTAAGAGGCAGTAGTTTGGTACAGCAGTTTGCCTTGTAAAAGCAGACTGGCCTACCACAACCACAGTAGACGTTCTCCCCAGAGACATGGTGGTGGGAACAGTGAAATCAGCTCTACCAGTCGCCTCAGAAGGAACTGCTCTGGCGGTTTAAAGCATGCTGTGCTCTACAAGTGGTGTCTGTGATTCTAAACGGTGTGTCCCGAGAGGCTGGAAAACAATAGAGCCACAGTAGTAGAAGAGAGCACACACACACACACACACACACACACACACACACACACACACACACACACACACACACACACACACACACACACACACACACACACACACGGGAAGGGCTGCAGTACAGTGGATTTTCATGGCTTGCACAGCCTAATAAACCCCAGAGTAGATCAACACTGTGCTCACAGCTCCCCCTGCAGTTCACAGCAGGGAATGGCATCGCTTGTGTGTGTGTGTGTGAGTGTGTGTTTGTATGTCACTGTGCAAAAAGCTGAACTATAAATAGCCCTGTGTGAACAGTGATAGTCACAACATCCAGAAGTGTGAGGTAAGGGGCAGTAGCGTAGAATGTGAGCGGTAGCTTAGAATTAGACCGTGTGTGTGCAGCGTGAGCACGAATACCTACTATAAAAAGCGTCTGTATGCGAAAGATGTTCCCTGTTATACGTTCCAGCTTCTTGAAAAATGTACGACTTATTACTTACAATTAAGTTTAACCAAATTCTCAGCTTCTCTCTCAGACTGATACAGACAGAATCATCCATGGTTTTCTTGCAAACAGGCTTGACCACTGTAATGCTCTCCTGTCTGGTCAACCCCAGAAAGCCAACTGCAAAACATTCAGAATGCTGCAGCACCGGTACTGACCAAGACCAGACACATCACACCAGTTTTAAAGTCTCTGCCCGGGCTGCCTGTGAGTTTTAGACGACATTTTAAGAATCTTCTGTTGGTTTTTAAATCAGTCCACAATTATGCACCCCGATACATGTCAGACATGCTTTGAAGTGATGTAGCCAGTAGGTCCCTCAGGTCCTCTGGCCTTTTAACTATCCCAAAGCCTAGGACCAAGAGGCATGGAGAGGCAGCTTTTAGTTATTATGCCATCAGCCTTTGGAATAGCCTGCCAGGGAACCTGAGGGAGGGCCAAAACTGTGGACATATTTATAAGTGGTCTTAAAAGACACATTTTTAGCTCAGCTTTTCTTTGGGGTGCTTTTTAATCTTTCAATTTGTATTGTCATTATTTAGCTTTTTTATCCTCTGATGTTGTGTAGTAAATATCAGTTTTTTTACATTTCCGTTTTTTCCTGTGAAGCGAATTATGTTGCATCCATGTCTGAAATGTGCTATATAAATAACGCTTGATTTGATATTCTGGCAAATGTTCAGCATGTGGATGCTTATGTTCTGTGATTATCATTCATGCAGTTAGGAGAAATAGAGAGAAAGAGAGCCGTACTATGACCCTTTCCACTGCAGTTCCCTCCCTTCTGTGCAGATACTGTTCTGCAGTATCTGTCTGGTTTGCGGAGCTCCCTCCCAGCAGAACAGCCCTCCAACTGGAGAAGACAGAGGTAAGTCAGGGGCCAGGCAGAGACTAATGATCCGGGCCCCAAGAGTCAAAAGGGGGCCACAGACCACTAGCAAAAAGCTGGTTTTCCACGACAGTTGGTCAAGGAGGGCCTGTTGGGTAAAGTGTGGAGATTTATCATACCAATACCTTTATAACACTACAACCTGTCAGCATCAGACTAGTTACCAACAGGAGATTTATCATACCAATACCTTTATAACACTACAACCTGTCAGCATCAGACTAGTTACCAACAGGAGATTTATCGTACCAAGAGAGTACTTTGTGTAAATCAGGGGAGGCTGCTGAGGGGAGGACGGCTCATAATAATGGCTGTAACGGAGCAAATGGAATGTCATCAGACACATGGAAACCACGAGTTTGATGTATTTGATACCATTCCACTGATTCCGCTCCAGCCATTACCACAAGCCCGTTCTCCCCAATTAAGGTGCCACCAACCTCCTGTTGCTTAGCAGCACTTAACAACCTTAGTGTGGTGCTGGGCACTGAGCATCAATAGACCTGTAGACCTTCCACAGTGACAACTGGGACTGGGAGGCAGGCTAGGTACAGAGATAGAGAGGGGGGAGAGAGAAAAGAGAGCACGCACACACACACACACACACACACACACACACACACACACACACACACACACACACACACACACACACACACAGGGAGAGCTCTGATAAATTGGTAATATTCCACAGAGCAGAGCTCTACTCATTTCCCTTGTCTCTGGCTCCATGTCTGTTAATCAGAGCTGAATATGGCACAGTAGGAGACATGGTGGCTCTATATGCAACCAATCAGCTGAGCAGCAGAGTAGAGGCACTAGGGAGTCAGAGGAGGGCACTATGTCACAGACTGGTCCACTACGTCATATACATTACTAACTCAGTGGAGGCTGGAAGGGATGAGGAAGGACACAATAATTCACAGTGTTCCAGTCTGGCCTGACACGTTTCTAGGAAAGGTGGTGAACAACCCTGGAGGAGGTACCACCCTGGCTTCTGAGATCACTGTGTTAAATGACAGCATCAGTGAGTGTGTGTTTATGAGTGAGTGAGTGAAGGAGAGAGAGAGAGAGAGAGAGAGAGAGCGTGATTGAGTGAAGGAGAGAGTGAGAGAGTGAGTGAGTGAGTGTGTGAGTGAGTGAGTGAGTGAAGGAGTGAAGGAGTAAAGGAGAGTGAGTGAGTATGTGTTTGTGAGTGAGATAGTGAGTGAGTGAGAGAGAGAGAGAAAGAGAGAGAGAGTGAGTGAGTGTGTGTGTGTGAATGAGAATGTGATAGACAGAGGAAGAGAGAGAGAGTATTCTCACTCAAATGCTTTTCATCGGATTCTGAAATCCATTATCGAATTTGCCTCAGAATAATACTGAAACCTATAATGTTATTTTGGCTCATTTAAAAAAAACTAATAACGTATTCGCCACTGTGTCTGCCACACTGCCACAAATTACTGACCTTGATATGATTGACATCGACATCAATACTCAACCTCTATAAAATCAATACTCAACCACACTGGTTAAATAGCATCAATACTTAACCACACCAACTCTGTTATTGCTGAACATTCTAATTGTCTGTGTAGCTGTTTCTGTAAATAGCTTCAGTATCGGTTTATTTGATAGTTTCTTATAATTTAGAGGCACTTTCACAGTTTTGTCCACTCACTCACCTTGAGAAGGGTAAGGGGGCGTTACCCTTGGCAGATGTAAGCAGTAATGGCAGTAGCTCCACCTTGGTCTTTGATCGGTAAACGTTGAAACAAGCACTACTGTTTGTAGAAGTGAATTACTGGTCCCCTTGCACACATCTTTCAACGATAACTTTGAAGGTGTTGGTATATTTGCATGAAAAGACAACAATGATAATGTCTCATGAACAGAGCTCCAGTATATGCTGAATATACGTAAAACAGAGATATACACTACATCATTGCCCTGCTCCTTCCCCTCTCCTCCTTTATCCTAATAGCTCTTCTCTTCAATATCCCTCTGTGAACGTTGTATTAGTGCTGAGTTGGCTTGCAAGCGTCCGAAGACGTTCAATAAATTCCATGGTTATCCCGGTTGGAAGATTCAGGAGGGAATAAGCAGGACATTCGGAATCGTCCAACCAGAATTTCTGGAAAACCAGGGAAGTTATTGAAAGTTCCCGGAATTTGGCTATCCTAGTACCGAGTGCTGTGCTGAACCATCTGCGACACCTCACACCCCAACGTGTTCGTTTGTGTGTTTCTTTAGTAACTCAGGGTGGCCCTTCTGGCATCAGTCTAGGAGCACCAGACACCCAGCAAGAGAAAGACAAACAAATCATGCCTCAGACCAAACACTTCAAAGCCTGATGCTCCCAGCATGTGTTCAGACGGTGGAAATGAGTAAAACATCATTATAAATCTTTCGTCCCTTTGTTGTTGTTAAAGGACGAATGAGTCACCTGTGCTTTAATGCTGTAATATAATAACCTACCCAACCCCTGTGTTTTCAATGAGACACAATGTGTGTGTGTGTGTGTGTGTGTGTGTGTGTGTGTGTGTGTGTGTGTGTGTGTGTGTGTGTGTGTGTGTGTGTGCCTCACAGGAGATGTAGGGCAGAAAGGTAGAGTGGGTGAGTGGGTGTAGATAACCTTCTTATCTAATAAGATTTTATCAAATTTGATATTCGAACGGCAGGTAAGACTGTATATATCTTAACAGCCTGGTGTGTGTGTGAGTGTGTGTGTGTGAGTGTGTGTGTGTGTGAGTGTGTTTGTGTGCACACTCGACTGTGTGTGTACGTCCCTGCATATTGGTTTGTGTTTGAGAGTGTGTGTGGGAAGTTTTCTGTAAACTGAGATGAAAGATATTGTTTTTGTACTTTCATCGTAGAGAAACTATATCTATTAAACAAATACTGCCAAGCATGGGCTTCATCCTTCACAAAGCATTAGTCTACTATAGACTATACATACTGAACTTTCCATATCAAGCAACAGCAATTGCAATGAGGGGCTATTGATACTATTTTGCCATTGAGATATTTCATGTCATTCAGTTCATCTCCATTGGCTTTCCTCTCTACCTCTCTCTCAGGTTCTCCAGAACTACAAACAAACAGAAATGAAAGTTTCCGATTGTGTATTTTAAGGATACTTCATTCTGGGCCGTTGTGTCAACGTAGAGCCAGCCAGAGTCATGGAAGGAGTGTTTGAGTGTCTTCTCTGCACATGCTGTTCTGGAGTGCAGACAGTTAACTCATAGTTAGTTAGCTCTTGTCAGTGTGGCGACTGGTGACAGGTCCTCAGAAAGAGATCCACAAGGTGTTCGGCAGGCTAACTGCTGCTCCACCTCCTATCCTGCAGTCGAACTCTCCTGTCCTGACCTTCATTATAATTCCATGGCTCACAGGCAATTAATGTCTCCGGGCCACTGGAATAATGTGAGGTGGATTAACCTCCCAGAACAGACAAGTTAAAATACATCAGTTTTATCAACTAATTAACCCTTCTCTGCACACCAACGAGGGGCCTCGATAGTAGGCACTTTTATTCAAAGTGACTTACAGTCATGTGTGCATACATTACAAGACATTTGATATGGTTAGGAATGACATGGAGAGCAGGTTCACCAACGTCTCAGTATGAGAGGTGTTATGAGTAGCACTGTGCTGGGTTTTGTATTCTCTAGACCCACTTCAATTTGCATACCGCCCAAATAGGTCCACAGACAAGAGGACAAGAAGAATACTTATGTTCATTGCCTAACTCTCAGCCTTTAACACCATAGTACCCTCCAAGCTCATCATTAAACTCTGGGCCCTGGGTCTGAACCCCGCCCTGTGCAACCCCTCCTGTACTCCATGTTCACCCATGACTGCGTGGCCACGCACGCCTCCAACGTAATCATCATGTTTACAAACGACACATCAGTAGTAGGTCTGATTACCAACAATGGTGAGACAGCCTTCAGGGAGGAGGTGAGGGCCCTGTCGAAGTGGTGCAAGGAAAATAACCTCTCCCGCAACGTCATCAAAATGAAGGAGCTATTTATGGACAGGAGACAGCAGAGGGAACACGCCCCCATCCATATTGACAGGCCCGCAGTGGAGAAGGTGAAAAGCTTCAAGTTCCTCGCCATACACATCACTGACAATCTGAAATGGTCCACCCACACAGACAGTGTGGTGAAGAAGGCACAAGAGTGCCTCTTCAACCTCAGGAGGCTGAAGAAATTTGGCTTGGCCCCTTAAGACCCAAACAGAATTTTACAGATGCACCATTGAGAGCATCCTGTCAGGCTGTATCACCGCCTGGTACAGCAACTGCACTGCCAGCAACCGCAGGGCTCTCCAGAGGGTCGTGCGGTCTGCCCAACGCATCACCGGGGGCACAGTGCCTGCACAGCCGGACACCTACAGCTCCCGATGTCACAGGAAGACCAAAAAGTTAATCAAGGACGACAACCACCTGTGCCACAGCCTGTTCACCCCGCTACCATCCAGAAGGTGAGGTCAGTACAGTACAGAGACTGAAAAACAGCGTATATCTCAAGGCCATCAGACTGTTACATAGCCATCACTAGCCGGCTACCACCTGGTTACTCAACCCTGCACCTTAGAGGCTGCTGCCCTACATACATCGACATGGAATCACTGGTCACTTTAATAATCGTACACAAGTCCCTGTAATGATGTTTACATACTGCTTTACTCATTTAATATATTCTAGTCGATGCCATCCTATTCAGCTGTTGGCGAATACTATTCTATACTACGTATTCTAGAGATATACAAAATATTCTATCCACATACTATCCATAATATCTATACCTTCCATCACATACAGTATATATATACAGTACCAGTCAAAAGTTTGGGCACACCTACTCATTCCAGGGTTTTTCTTTATTTTTACTATTTTCTACATTGTAGAATAATAGTGAAGACATCAGAACTATGAAATAACACATATGGAAACATGTAGTAACCAAAACAGTGTTAAACAAATCAAAGTATGTTTTAGATTTTAGATTCTTCAAAGTAGCCACCCTTTCTTTGATGACAGCTTTGCACACTCTTGGCATTCTCTCAACCAGCTTCACCTGGAATGATTTTCCAACAGCCTTGAAGGAGTTCACACATTTGCTGAGCACTTGTTGGCTACTTTTCCTTCACTCTGCACTCCAACTCATCAGCACTTCATCACTCTCCTTCTTGGTCAAATAGCCCTTACACAGCCTGGAGGTGTGTTTTGGGTCATTGTCCTGTTGAAAAACAAATGATAGTCCCACAAAGTGCAAACCAGATGGGATGGAGTATCGCTGCAGAATGCTGTGGTAGCCATGCTGGTTAAGGGTGCCTCAAATTCTAAATAAATCACAGACGGTGTCACCAGCAAAGCACCGCCACAAGTTTCTTCTTATTATTGGTGTCCTTTAGTAGTGGTTTCTTTGTGGTTGTTTCTTCTTTTCTTAGTAGTGGTTTCTTCATGATGGTCTGATTCACGCAGTCTCCTCTGAACAGTTGATGTTGAGAATTGTCTGGTACTTAAACTCTGTGAAGCATTTATTTGGGCTGCAATTTGAGGTGCAATTAACTCTAATGAACTTGTCCTCTGCAGCAGAGGTAACTCTGGGTCTTCCTTTCCTGTGGCGGTCCTCATGAGAGCCAGTTTCATCACAGCACTTGATGGTTTTTGCTACTGTGCTTCAAGAAACTTTCAAAGTTCTTGACATTTTCCGGATTGACAGACCTTCATGTCTTAAAGTAATGCACCTGAAATGCATTCCAGGTGACATCCAAGAGTGTGCAAAGCTGTCATCAAGGCAAAGGGTGGCTACTGTGAAGAATCTCAATTATACCATTGTTGGTTACTACATGATTCCATATATGTTATTTCATAGTTCTGATGTCTTCACTACTATTATTATATTATTATTATTTAAAAAAAATCTGGAATGAATAGGTGTGTCCAATCTTTTGACTGGTACTGTATATATTCTGTTGACATTGTTCATCTTAATATATATCTTTATAGATTTCTTAATTCTGTTCTTTTTTACATTTCGATCTGTGTGTATTGTTGTGAATTGTTTGACTGTTGGAGGTAGGAACACAAGCATTACGCTACACCTGCAATAACATTTGCTAAATATATGTATGCGGCCAATACCATTTGATCTGATTTGATTATCTTGCCTTGAAATATTTGAGCAAAGATGAGGAGATACAGGATTAGCACCATGATGTTTAAATTGGATACACCTGCTGATATCAAAGAGGTATCACACGCTTTGACTTGACCAACATAGTGTGTATGGATTTGTATAGAAGTCTTGTAAGTGTCATGTTAAATTGCTAAATATAAAGGCTCAGGGGAGTATTCAGCAATTGTATAGTCAAGTGCATCACCATTACACATCTATAAACACATACAAACACCCACGTACTCAGGCACCCACCCACACCCATCCACACAGACACACATAGACACACAGGTCTCTGCTGAGCAGAATAAATGTGTTGGTTCCCTTGACAACAACTGGTAATGGAGTCGTTATAGCAGGACAAACAAATTAGTCCAGCAAGTCTCCAATCAGAGTCTAGCACTAATACAAAACACAAAGTATCCAATCAGAGTCTAGCACTAATACAAAACACAAAGTATCCAATCACAGAGTCCAACACAGCAACACAAAACCAAGTATCCAACATCAAACAGGCACTTTAGCAGGCCAGCTCATAGAAGACAGTATATACTCTATGAACCAAGTCATTACTACAACAATTAGAAAACCATCCCTCTGGTCTGACAATCTTGCAAAATGAGACAATATTTTACTGTACGCTATATTTACAGATGCACTCGTTTATTAGGAAAGCATAACAGCATGGTTGTACATAACTGTTATTATGTGTGCAGGGACAGAGGGAAGGAGCATACATTCGTCTTCTTTGTTCCTCTAGTCAGTAGCAGGACTTGATGTTTTACTGTTAAAGCTCAGAGTCTAATACCGAGAGAAATGCAGAAAAGCTACATGTCCAACCTCTCCCCTATTATGGTTGAATCCGTTCAAGGACATTGGTAACAGCAGTTCTCGGGTCAGTGGGTTTCTTAACGTCTTAATTAAAGATGCATACTGTACGTTTAGAGAAGTGCATGTACTTGTTTCTGAAGGAGCAAAGTGGACACACACACACACACACACACACACACACACATACACACACACACACAGTGCCTGAAGCGGTAAAGATAATTGTATCAATATCTAATATGTGCCTTTGTATTAAATAGGACAGCTTTGATGGTTCGGTTATGTAAGAGTACAGTATCAGACGCACTTGTTACTCAATAACCTAGTGGACGGTGTTGAGCCAATTTCAGCACAGTCATAAAGTAGTGCGACAAATCAAATATGATTTATCCATTCATCGTCATGTCTGTCTGCCAATGTAACTCAGTACCACCTGATTACTCCCCAGGAATAATTTGAGCCATTAAAATCAATATTAATTAGGCTGTTGAATGTGCAAGAGGGAACAAAGACAGCTGCTTGCTGCTGTTAAAGGGTGTACACGATGTAATAGCTGGAAAGACCCATCCAGAGATGTTTCACTTTAAAAAAAAACACTATAAATAGGCTATGAATAACATTATCTAGCTAGCTCCTGTCTTTATAGTTACAATGAAATGTTATGAAGCAATTTTGTTAAGAACATCCTCACAATCCTCCTGGTAATGGTTGGGTTTCTGTACAGCACTTTGAGATATCAGCTGATGTATGAAGGGCTGTATAAATACATTTGATTTGATTTAATGCCCAAACAACTTGTGTTGGTTTTGGCTCTCCGTTTGGTCTCAGAAAATCCATTGAATCACTTAGAAGGTGTTGTCTCTCCCAACTTGATTGAAAGACAGAACACAGAGCTGCTGAAGATGAGGGTGATAAAATCAATAACATCCATCTAAAGGTGATTAATTAACACTGGCAAGGGGAGCAGTACAGCAAGGGGGTGGAGTGTATACAGGGCATCTCTAGTAACATCGAATAGCTAGCTGCTGTAACAAAGGTGGTTCTCATGGACTTTTGAAGCTGGAGATGTCAAAGTAAATGCTGCTGGAACTGAGTAATGCGGTCGTATCAGTGTTGTGATTTGGGCCCTAGTTGTATTTTTATGAATATCACAATTCTACTATCAGCAACAACACACCGCCATACACTGTAATCTACATCCTAGTTGGCAGGTGTTCAACGACACTTTCAGTCATCTCTCTGTCTGTGTTGAGAGACACACAGAGCTGTGGAGGTTCACTGATGTGGTGCACAACGGAGCAAGATACATTCCTACTGACAATGTGAGATTTGCACCTTTCTGCTATCAGATGCAAGTGAGCCAACCAACTCTTTCGGTGGCTGCTTGGAGAACTTTGACATACACTTTTAAGAAAATTCGAGGAGGAATATGAGAATCAGTGTGATAGAATAACTGTGTTTCATTTGTTCAGACAGAACAGTGTACCAGGCTCTGGGTTAATAATGCAGTTCATTCATTTTATGAATACCGCATGTCTACTGTATCACTGAGAGGACTGGGGTAGGAACATGAATAAATACAGATATGAATGAGGGCACAGTCATAGCTGCCGTTACACCATTTTTCAGCGTAACATTGTTGGCTATCTTCATAGTGCTAATCTTTTCACCTCGTGGAACAACATACTTAATCATTTGTATATATCCCACAAGGCATTTCGTTGCAGAAGGGCTGGGTTCATGGAGCTTTAGTGCAGGAGTAGGCTTAATCTTGGTCCTGGAAACCGGACCTTCGTTTTTTCTATGTGTACATTAATTGTAAATGATCATGTTTGGTTTCTCATGTTGGGGGAAGACAGTTCAAAGTTTTGTATCTGGCGAGATACAGTGCCTTCAGAAACTATTCATACCCCTTGACGTATTCCACATTTTATTGTGTTACAGCCTGGATTCAAAATGGATTAGGACTTTTTTTTCTCACCCATCGACACACAATACCCCAAAATGACAAAGTGAAAACATGTTTTTAGAAATGCTTGAAAATGTATTGAAAATGAAATACAGAAATGTCTTATTTGCATACATATTCACACCCCACAGTCAGAACATGTTAGAATCACCATTTGCAACGATTAGAACTGTGAGCCTTTCTGGGTAAGTCTCTAAGAACTTTGTACAATATTTGCACGTTATTCTCTTTAAAATGATTTTTAAAATGGTTGTTGATCATTGACGGCCATTTTCAAGTCTTGCCATGGATTTTCAAGACGATCTAAGTTAAAACTGTAACTTGGCCACTCCGGAACATTCAATGTCATCTTGGTAAGCAACTCCAGTGTACATTTGACCTTGTGTTTTAGGTTATTTTCCTGCTATAAGGTGAATTTGTCTCCCAGTGTCTGTTGGAAATCAGATTGAGGCAGGTTTTCCTTGTTGTCCTAAAAAACTCCCTATTCCTTGATGATGACAAGTATACCCATAACATGATGCAGCCACTACCAGGCTTAAAAATATGAAGAGTGGTACTCAGTGATGTGTTGTGTTGGATTTGCCCCAAACATAAAACTTTGTATTCAAGACATAAAGGGAATTTATTTGCCACATTTGTTTCAGTTTTACTATGGTGCCTAATTGCAAACCAGAGGCATGTTTTGGAATATTTTCATTCTGTACAGGCTTCCTTCTACTTCCTTTGTCATTTAGGTTAGTATTGTAGAGTAACTAAAATGTTGTTGATCCATCCTCAGTTTTCTCCTATCACAGCCATTAAACTCTGTAACTGTTTAAAGTCACCATTGGCCTCATGGTGAAATCCCTGAAGGGTTTCCTTCCTCTCCAGCAAACCGAGTTAGGAAGGACACCTTTATCCTTGTGGTGACTGGGTGTATTGATACACCATCCAAAGTGTAATTAATAACTTCACCTTGCTCAAAGGGATATTCAATCTCCACGTTTTTTTTAACGATCAATAGGTGCCCTTCTTTGCAAAACATCGAAAAACCTCCCTGGTCTTTGTGGTTGAATATTTATAGACGCAAGACATTTCAGCTTTTCATTTAAAAATAATAATTCGTAAACATTTCTAAAAACATAATTCCACTTTGACAGTATTGTGTGTGGATCAGTGACACAAAATCTCAATTGAATCCTTTTAAAATTCACGCTGTAACACAACAAAATGTGGAAAAGTCGAGGGGTGTGAATACTTTCTGAAGGCTCTGTATATTAGCGTAGATCTTTAAAACAGTTTTCCCTTCCATTTGCTTGCAAAATAAGTCTAAATATAATGCAACACTGTGAACCGTGTGCCCTAATCTGCTACCTACTCAATCTAGTCCAGAGAAGCTGCAGGAGTAAAGCATATTGGGTCACGGGAGCACACTTTATATGCACATAAAATCCCATTCCCTGCTTGTTACAAATCAGATAGATCTAGTCCTGAGCCTATAAATATAATCATTCCTCACGTGCTTGAGTGGGTGGATGCCCATCAGGGAATGTATGAAACCAATAGTAAAGAAACACAAAGGCCAATAGACTAGTTCAGGTTACAACGGGTCTGTGAAAAATAGTAGGAGAGTAATGTATCTTGGTCAAAACAGTTGTTTCCATGGAAAAGAATGGTGGGTGTTATTTGGCAACAGCTTCGGTTGTTGTGAGTTAGACCTACATACTATGTCTGTTAGGGATACAGCATAAATGGATTACGGAAATGGAACATGTATTCTCAGCATTGCCTTTCATATTCATATTCAAAACCACTCATGTACTGTACTGTACTGTACTGTACTGTATAGTAAAGCATGTATAGCCTACCCTACATCTGTGTTAGATCTAATCATATTCCATATCTGGACCATCAACAACACTATTATTATCTTTTTAGTTATGAGCACAGGTTGTGTGTGTGTGTGTGTGTGTGTGTTTGTGTGTGCGTGCGCGCGTGTGTGTGTGTGTCTTTGTGTGTGTGTGTGTGTGTGTGTGTGTGTCTTTGAGTCAGCAACTGCAGGCCTAAAGATAAAGTTGAATTATCCTAAAAGCCTTATTGGCTCCTGTACGACTCCTTCCTCATCCAATAACTCCTACATTTCCCACACTTCCCTGTAGCTCACAGGACTGGGAGAGGAAATTTCCCACTAATTGGACAACCTTATAATCATTGGGCCGTACTCAGATGAATGACTGGACCCATTTCTGTGCTGCCCTCTGTCTGTGGGGCTCAGCTCTTATTCAATACCGGCCCTGTCTGTGGGGCTCAGCTCTTATTCAATACCGGCCCTGTCTGTGGGGCTCAGCTCTTATTCAATACCGGCCCTGTCTGTGGGGCTCAGCTCTTATTCAAAAGCCATCTTGGCATAGGGACATCAAGATGCTTAGGGTATTTTTCGCTGGGTATTATCTGTAAACAAATCTAAAAGCCAACTGGGACAGTTGAGTTGATGATAAGTGGCTTGGTGGGGCTGAGTTCTATTTTTAATTCAATCAATTGAGGAAATGAATGAGCTTTTTGACTTACTGAATGAACTGAATTGAAAAGCGAATTGAGCCCAACCCTGGCAGTTATCCAGCCATCGCTGTAACATACTGGTCCCGGTTTCTGGTTTGTTGTCTCTCTTTCAGGTTATTGCCATACTACTGTACCATAGATGTTAGGTCCTGATCACTGTCTGTGTCTTCTCTCCCCTGCAGGGTATGACCATGCTGCTCTACCATGCTGCTGTACCATTACATCCTGGTAACTGTGGTCTGTTGTCTCCCTGCAGGTTATGGCCATGCAGCTCCCGGCACAGACGCGGGGAAGGCCTTCTGCATGTTCTATGCCGTCCTGGGGATACCCCTGACCCTGGTCATGTTCCAGAGCCTGGGCGAGAGGATGAACACCTTCGTCAAGTCCCTCCTGAAGCGCATCAAGAAGTGCTGTGGTATGCGCATCACCGACGTTTCCATGGAGAACATGGTGACGGTGGGGTTCTTCTCCTGCATCGGGACGCTGTGCATCGGGGCGGCCGCCTTCTCCCACTACGAGGACTGGAGCTTCTTCCAGAGCTACTACTACTGCTTCATCACACTGACTACCATCGGTTTCGGGGACTTTGTGGCCCTGCAGAAGAACCGGGCCCTGCAGCGGAGGCCCCTGTACGTGGCCTTCAGCTTCATGTACATCCTGGTGGGCCTGACTGTCATAGGAGCCTTCCTCAACCTGGTGGTGCTGAGGTTCCTGACCATGAACAGTGAAGACGAGAGGCGGGACGCAGAGGAGAGGGCCTCGCTGGCGGGGAACAGAAACAGCATGATCATCCACATTCAGGAGGAGACGCTGGGGAGAGGAGGAGGTGCAGGGAGGAGGCGCAGGGAGACGCAGGGCCAGTTCTGCGCCGAGGTCAACGATGTGCCATCTGTCTGCTCCTGCATGAACTACCACTCACATGAGTTTGGTAGCTGTGGGGGAGAGATGGGAGTAGGGGGAGGGATGGGGGGAGGAGGAGGAGGAGGAGGGATAGAATGTGCCTTTTCCCACCAGAACTCCTTTAGTTCCCAGTTGAACCCCCACCAGTACTTTCACTCGGTGTCGTACCGCATCGAGGAGATCTCTCCCAGCACCCTAAAGAACAGCTTCTTCCCCTCGCCCATTAGCTCAGTCTCCCCAGGCCTCCACAGCTTCACAGACAATCGGCGACTAATGAAGAGAAGGAAATCTATCTGAGCCTAGTGCATCATAGTGTTTTGAACTATATGTTGCATTTCAATGTTTTTTCCTAAATGGTAAAACATTGAAATGGAACAGATCATCAGACTGGGTCGGCTCATCTACAGAGACAACTCCTAGCTTTCCTTTTTTATATACAAGTACAATGCATCTCTAATGTTGCTCCTAACCAAATCTTATTTTAGATCTTTTGTTTTGTTTCTTTTGGTTGGTATAAAGATATAATATATTGAAGTGATTCATAGGGATTGATAGAAGAGGAAGGAGCTTCGGAAAGAAATGGAAAACCTTTTGGACATGAATTGTGTGTTTTTTTTCTTGTGAGGGATTCAATGCATGAAGCATGGATACTTATTTTCCCAGGAAATTGGCCCATCTGAGAAATACAAATCAGAACCATCAGATGTTATCACAACTTTCCTTATTGCCAGCTCATTCAAATAGTATAGGATCTTGGTAACAATGTACCAAATGATGCACACTTAGCATTGTAATGGAGATATGCTATTTTTTTAAAGTGAGTATGCCTGTTTCACCTTAACTTAAAATGATTGCAGTTAAGTGCTTTTGAAATGACTTAAAAAGCATCAGGTATTATTTTCTATAAGCAATTCTATCTAGGAAAAAAAGTAAAATAATTTATTTACAGAACATCATGCCAAAATATTGTTGCCAATCTTAGCATGTGCATTAGAAGTCATCAAATGAGTGTTTCATTTTTGTTTCTTTTTTTTAAATAGCAGATTTTGTATTATCATGGTTTGTGTCTGTAGATGTTTTCTTTCTGGATTTCAGATTGTGTAAAATATGAGGATGAGAAAAGGAGTAACAAGGGTTTTAAGGCTTTCCAGTTTGAAAAAGTTGCTATGTGCATGTACTTTGTGAAACTGGTATGCATATAGATGTATGGGGGAAAATAATAATAACCTTGCAATTTGATTGAATTTTGATAGCAAATAATCATAATAATGATTTAAAAATATACTTAATTGATTTAGCCACTTAAAAGTAATGATGTATAGTGTAGGCTAAACAGCTTTTTGTTTTTCCATTTTTTTCCATTCTGAAAAATTGTACAATAACCTTTGGTCTCAGGTTTTGAATGGATAGCCTCTTTAGGTTCTGGTCCCCGAATCAAATCACAAAAGATATCCCGGAAATCCGAATGCACCTGCCAAACAAAATAATACATATCAATTTATTTTTTAAATAGTACAAATTTTCCAGGAAAAGGATATTGAGATGCATCATCTTACTAAGTGAAGCTTCCTGTACTATAGACCAGCGTGGGTTCAGAGCGCGCGCACACACATACAGCTCTTCACTGTATCGAGCCATAGAGGAGCAGGCCAGGATACTGTACCACTGCTATTCTATAACAATGTTAATGTTGATGACAGGTGTAATCCAAGAGTCCAAACTTCAATTGTGTCACTAAGAATATATACATGCCTTCAGCCTACGAACACAATGACAGGCATTTGAGATGTATACAATGATGTTATCCTTGGGTTTAAATCAAAACATTGAAATTCAATGACAGTCAAATGGCAATCAATGGGTGAAAAATGACGAGATGAAAGAGCAATGTAATACTGGGCATTGATTCGTTAAGCACAAAATGTGCCAATTAAGCAACAAGGCAAAGGGATAAATGCCATGGATACCATTAGGTAGATTTCCATTGACACAGGTTAATTAAACAAAATACATGTTGTAAAAAAAACCGTTGCAATGTGTCATGAAAACGGCAGATATTGGAGACATTTTTGTAAAGATCAACAAAAATGTTATCCGTTTTACAGGATATTTCTTTTGTCTAACTTTCTATGTTGCGGCAAATGATGATGGAAAACACGTTTTTTTTTATAAACGATGATTGCCGAATAATTTTGCAGGTACCCGGGGAAAGTGTTGTCATCAAGCAGGTTGACTATAAAGGTCCACTTCACAATTCTAAATGCATACTGCTTGCAACATCTATTTTATAAACATCTATAAAAATAATGTTTCTTTGCAAGACAAGGATTGTTCTGACTCTCAAGAATGCCTGAATTGCTTCACCTTGCTTTTATGGTTGGCTGGCAAGTTTCGCCATCCAATTATTTCAGATCTACAGGAGTGCACAGACCTAGGCGACATGTTGGTACATGAGAATTATTATGGAAAATATTAGTCAATTATTGCATTCTAGTATCCATGCTGACTTTTGCAGGCTACCTGAGACATGAAAGAGATAGGTGAGAGGGCATACAGGCTGTTGCCAATTTATTAATGCGGAAATTGCCTAAATGTGTAATGGAAACAATTCAACCAATACATTTTTATTCAAGACCAACGTAAACTCACCCCATTCCGTACAAATGTGCGCAACCGCAACATTCAAACGAGGCTACAAAGAAAACTAATGGGACTGTAGTGACTGTGTTGACATCAAAATTGGGGGTGTGAACTAGGTTTCTATTCAAGCGTTGATCGACATGGTAATGGCTCTATAGTAGTGGAGAAAAGTTGAAAAAACTGACCCTCTGATGTTACATCTTGACGTGTCATGTCGTAACGTACAGCACGCATAAAACAACTATTTCTGTCTTACAATCTCTCTCCACCAGGTGTAGCACTTCTCTCATCGTTTAAAAACAAGAAATGGACAGTGACGGGGGTAAAGGGGGATACCTAGCCATTTTTTGCGTCATCATTGCATGCGATCATCATTCTCAAAGCCGCTGTTTACTTCTAAGATCACTTTAGCACCGCCCTAAAAACCCGATTCAAATTCGAAACAAACCTTCCAATAGGTCTGTAATGACACATTATATAAACTCTTTATAGTGTTTTATTTACATTTTAGAGGCGATAAGGTGATAAGTTGGACAGATCGAGTGAAAAAAAGCAGTTTTCCCACCCCAACATCTCTCCTTCTCACTATCACGAATTAGTTTCGCTTCCCCACCCGCCATTTTTAAAAAGTCCCGACGGGGCTCATTGTCTGCTTGAATCATCCAGAAACGGCCAGCGTTTAAGTCATGTAATGGATTCTGTTGGAAAGGGGAGAAATTGTGCTTTACAATGGTATTGACATTACAGTTGAAAGGAAGTATGGAAGTATTACGTTTTTAGTGAGCTAAAGCAAGGGACGGACCAAGGCGATGTATGAGTTTACGTGAGTTTACGTTAGGTTTTTGCAAAAACCTTTTGGGGTTTAGCTGTGACGTCATTACGTCCAGCTGTTTTTAGCGACACAAGATATTTAAATGGAAACGCACCCTAGCAGACAAAACAATACATATCAATCGCATCTCATTTCTTTGTCGACAAAAAAATCCCTGGATAAGTTAACGGAAACATACCTAGTGTCTGTCTTAAATGAAAATAACAAAACATGAACATCCAAGGTTCTAGAATGTTCAGATGACCCTAGAAATGCATATGTAATTATACAGACTACTTTATATCTACTGTACAGTACATATATTGTAATTATTCATCCTTTGGAATAAAACGGCCTTTCCACAGCTCAGATGCGTTAGCATTTTTACAAATTTTAGCATATGTGCCTTTAAAAAACTATATTTCAATGTTTCTATACCTGTAGGCACATTTTATGTCTGTGAAATAAATCAAACACTTGTCCTTATAAAATATGTATCCATCTCTAAGGATTCATGTACACTTCATACAAATGCAAACCAAAGCAGAAATTGACTTATTTTTCGGCAAACCACACAGACACAAGCCAGCTGATTTACAACTTAAAAAAAACGTATTTAGGCAGAACTGCCACAGGTTCTACGCTTGTCGAATTATTGAGGTGAATGATTGGGTGTAGGTGGAGAAATCACTCTTACATTTAGCTAAACTACTACATGTGTAATTTATTGGCGTAGATGGTGGACATGCACATGGATATTAAGGGTTGAGAGTCAATGTTAAAGTCATTTTGATTGATTATGAGTCAATATTGGCAATATCCAATACATCTCTATTTATTCCATTTTATTTTAAAGTGCATACCAGCATTTTAATGACTGATCATACCATAGTGAGGTGATGCCAACATGATAATGCTTTACAATGATTTACAAGAGAGTAAAACAATAATTGTTACTGGGGTTTGCTTGCCAGGAAATGTACCATATTACCATGCATGGATTAAATGCTGAGTGAGTCAACAGATAACAGATGTTTGTTAAGACATATATAAAACACATTGTTCGAAAGACATTGATATTGACTTGTGGTATTTATATTAGTTGTTGCATTATCCCTGCTCTTTCGAAATGATACATTTGGCTTTTTACCTCCACGCTGTGCAGACAGAAACAAAAAGTACTCTGGATTCAAATGGTTATTGGCCGATCTTTCTGCATTCTGCATGTCCTCCTGATGCCTGAGGCTTAATGTGGCAGATATCGCCATGTGCCGGCCAGCGTTCTATCTGCCCAGAAGTCCAAAGTGCCAAGTTCTCCTATTACAGGGACAAAGAGACACATATTGCACAACTATATGTGTCGTGATGAACTCAAGAAGGCTGTTGGGTTACTTGTATAATTCCATGTTACTGTTTATTAATTTCTCTAAATTCATGAGTTCCAAAAATAATCCTTTGCAATAGAATATTTTTTTTTATAGGTCTAATGAACAAATACCATGTACCATGTTAATTTTAACATTACAAAAATGCTAAATGCGTACCATCTCCACATGACACGTTTTATCAATTTGGTTAAACAAATGACCAAATTGACCCAATGGACATTTTTGTTTCACAGTTTTGGAAAACTCCTGATGTCAATACATGCAGCGGTATGGGCTTTCTCTTTTCAATAAATGGAAAGAGCAACTTGTTGAGTAAACAACCATTTATGTTTATGTTTTCATTTTTGTGTGTGCATGATTTGGTGTGGTGACTTCCTGGTCAGGTGACCTGGGTGAAGCCATGACACCACTTGAATAAAAACTATGAGCCTCCTTCTCACACGGCCCAAACCCTCTGACTTCTGACTCTGGTCTCTGGTCTTACACTACTGTAAATCTACTACAACACTACTACTGTAACACTACTGTAAATGTCAGCTACACTGACTATAACACCTCAAACTCTTTCTTCTGACTGTGGTCTGTGTTTGGTCTCACACTAATGTAACCCCACTATAACACAACTGTAACACTACTGTATTGGTCACACTAATGTAACCTCACTATAACACTACTGTATTGGTCACACTAATGTAACCTCACTATAACACGACTGTAACACTACTGTATTGGTCACACTAATGTAACCCCACTATAACACGACTGTAACACTACTGTATTGGTCACACTAATGTAACCCCACTATAACACGACTGTATTGGTCACACTAATGTAACCCCACTATAACACGACTGTATTGGTCACACTAATGTAACCCCACTATAACACTACTGTATTGGTCACACTAATGTAACCCCACTATAACACGACTGTAACACTACTGTATTGGTCACACTAATGTAACCCCACTATAACACGACTGTAACACTACTGTATTGGTCACACTAATGCAACCCCACTATAACACTACTGTATTGGTCACACTAATGTAACCCCACTATAACACGACTGTATTGGTCACACTAATGTAACCCCACTATAACACTACTGTATTGGTCACACTAATGTAACCCCACTATAACACTACTGTATTGGTCACACTAATGTAACCCCACTATAACACTACTGTATTGGTCACACTAATGTAACCCCACTATAACACGACTGTAACACTACTGTATTGGTCACACTAATGTAACCCCACTATAACACGACTGTAACACTACTGTATTGGTCACACTAATGCAACCCCACTATAACACTACTGTATTGGTCACACTAATGTAACCCCACTATAACACGACTGTATTGGTCACACTAATGTAACCCCACTATAACACTACTGTATTGGTCACACTAATGTAACCCCACTATAACACGACTGTAACACTACTGTATTGGTCACACTAATGTAACCCCACTATAACACGACTGTAACACTACTGTATTGGTCACACTAATGTAACCCCACTATAACACTACTGTATTGGTCACACTAATGTAACCCCACTATAACACGACTGTAACACTACTGTATTGGTCACACTAATGTAACCCCACTATAACACTACTGTATTGGTCACACTAATGTAACCCCACTATAACACGACTGTAACACTACTGTATTGGTCACACTAATGTAACCCCACTATAACACGACTGTAACACTACTGTATTGGTCACACTAATGTAACCCCACTATAACACGACTGTAACACTACTGTATTGGTCACACTAATGTAACCCCACGATAACACTACTGTAATGGTCACACTAATGTAACCCCACTTTAACACGACTGTAACACTACTGTATTGGTCACACTAATGTAACCCCACTATAACACGACTGTAACACTACTGTATTGGTCACACTAATGTAACCCCACTATAACACGACTGTAACACTACTGTATTGGTCACACTAATGTAACCACACTATAACACGACTGTAACACTACTGTATTGGTCACACTAATGTAACCCCACTATAACACTACTGTATTGGTCACACTAATGTAACCCCACTATAACACGACTGTAACACTACTGTATTGGTCACACTAATGTAACCCCACTATAACACTACTGTATTGGTCACACTAATGTAACCCCACTATAACACGACTGTAACACTACTGTATTGGTCACACTAATGTAACCCCACTATAACACTACTGTATTGGTCACACTAATGTAACCCCACTATAACACGACTGTAACACTGCTGTATTGGTCAGCTCCCAACACAGTCGCCACATCCCACTGACAAACATTAGCCAAGTACAGTATTCACTATTCACCCCATGACAGACTACATTGTATGAAGACTACGCTGCTAAGATAAAACAAGAACCAGTATATAAACACATATATTTTCAAATTCATTCCTTACCAAGATATTCACTATTGCAGTTAAAAGATTGAGTTCAAAACCTTACCTGTTGGGGAAATTAAGTTTTTACTCCAAGAAGAAGTTATGAATTCATGACTATAGTGCATTTATTAAGAATCACCCTCCAGAAGGGATATGACTGGCATCTAATTTGACGCTCAAACCCAAACTGAAGCTCATATTTGCTCAAGGCTTCCAGATACACGATGGGGCTTAAAAAGTCATTTTAGTGTTGGCTTAAGGACATGTGATGAGAGAGAACATATCTAGCCCGGAGAGAGTGACCACCGACGTCTAAACTGATCAAAACACAAGACACTTCAAGACAAATCAGATCTAATTCTACATTCCGATTCAGAATGATCTAGAGGCAACCGTCCCAGAGAGGATAAAAATGTGAGGGAGTGTGCCGGATCCCCCTGGTCCTGCTGCTCATCCCATTCACCAGCTCTGGTGGTCTACGTCACCGGCCTTCCAGGTGTCACTGAACTGGATTCATTACCACCAACCCCGGACTGTCTCGTCTCATTACGCACACCTGGTTCCTATTCCCCCTGATTAGTATGTGTGTATATGTGCCCTCTGTTCCCCATTGTCCTTGTAGATTATTGATTATTGTTTTGTGAGTCCCAGTGCTGTTGTATTGGCTTCCATGTTACGTGTTATTGTGAGCTTGTTTTACGGGTCTCGTCCTGTGTATTATTTAGAGGTTTACACTTCGCACTTTTCGTTGGAGAAAATAAAACCCCCTATTACGTATTCCTGCGCCTGTCTCCATTCATTATACAATAACCGACCCCTAAATGGAGACAGCAGGAAAGACAGAGCTGTGGACCATCGTAGAGACAGTCCAGCATCACGAGGACTGTGTCTCCCGACTCGGCAGCGCCATGGACAGCGTGCTGGCAACCATCCAGCATTTGGAGAGAAATGTGCAGTCTCTCCAGTCTCCAGCACCGGTTCCGGTACCAGCCCCCACACCACTACATGCCTCTGTCCCATCTGAGCCGGTCCGCGGAATACCCCTGTCCCTCCCAGAGCGCTTTGACGGCGTGCCAGCGAGATGCAAGGGATTCCTTCTTGAAATGCGACCTGTACCTCGCTCGCTACGCCGAGGCTGTCTCCGGGAGAGACTAGGCACTGACCGGACGGGCACTGGACTGGGGTGCCGAGGTCTGGGAAACAGGCGGACCAGAGGGCGAGTCCTACGAGCGCTACATCCTCCTCTTCCTCTCTGTGTTTAATCATCCTGTGGAGGGCTGAGAGGGGGGTGAGCGCGTACTCCGACTACGCCAGGGATCTAGGACCGCCTCGGAGTTCGCCCTGGAGTTCTGGACCATCGCGGCCTCCACCGGAGGGAACGAGTCGGTTCTGGTCACCGTGTTCCACAGCGGACTGCGGAAGGAGGTACAGATGGAGTTAGCCTGCCGTGATGACAACCTGTCACTCGACCAGCTCATCAGCATGGCGATTCATTTGGACAACCTCCTGTGGTCAGGATGAAGACCTGCACGGAATCTGGAGCCCGTGGCTACACCTTCTCTGTGCCAGAGCCGATAGAGGTGGGCTCTGCACGTTTGCCCGAGGCAGAGCGTAGGAGAAGGAGGAATCTGGGCCTCTGCTCCTATTGTAGAGAAAGGGGTCATTTCTCTCCGACCTGCCCTCTATCCACAAATAGGCGACGGTGACAAGCCAGGGAATTATCCTGCTCCAACCCAGGTAAGATGCAAGATCTAAATGTAAGTGAGTGTCACGGATCCCCCTGGTACTGCTGCCTACTCCGTTCACCAGCTCCGGAGGTAAACGTCACCGGCCTTCTAGGTGTCACTGAACTGGATTCATTACCACCAACCCCGGACTGTCTTGTCTCATTACGCACACCTGGTTCCCATTTCCTCTGATTTGTATGTGTATATCTGTGCCTTCTGTTCCCTATTGTCCTTGTCGGCTATTGTTACCATGTCCGTTGGTCTTGTGAGTACCAATGCTGTTCTATTGGCTTCCATGCTAGGTGCTATTGTACACTTGTTTATTAAAAACCCTATTACGTATTCCTGCGCCTGTCTCCAATCATTATAGTACGTAGCAGCGAGGCTCTTACTCACTGACTTAGTTAAGTCTCTATCACTCTTTCTGTGATCATAAAGACTAACTGGAATAAACCTGTGTGTGCTTGCAATTAAAGCACCAGACAAGACACATATCGAATGTACTTTAATTCACTCTGAAACCTACAGAGATGGACTGCTGTGCTGAAATACCACAGGAGGCCGATACATGTCTAATACAATGTATGGGTGTAGAGGAGATTGAGAAAAGTACTGAGAAAGTCACCTTATTACAAATAAAGAAATCAGCAACGAAGTTCCACAAGCTTGGTGTGAAATGCAAAAGAACCACAGTGATCCACTGAGAAGCCATATTGACTAAGTGAAGGTATGTGTGTAATAATAGAGACAGGCAGATATAGGCTGTACATTTCACTCAAAGTCTATATCTGGAAATAGCTGTCAATGCCTGGGGAAGATGCGTATGGATGTCTACTGTACTGTGTGTGTGTGGTTTTACACAAGGTGTTCAAATCCAGGTCTCCTGCACACTAGAAGGGCACATTAGCCCACTAAGCCAAAGTCTGGGTATAGACATGCAGGAGGGGGGTGCCGGAAAGAGGACGCTGACAGACAGAAAAATGACACGCCTCATGAAGAGGCTTGTGTGTTCTGTCACTGGATGCTCCCCTGCCCTTTTTGCAGTAGGTGGGATCTCTGCAGAGCAGAGCGTGGTGATCACTGCAGTCCTATTTATCCAACCCCTGTTCTTATTGTGTCTTCCTCCTCATCCCACACCATGCTAATTACACTGCCAGAGCCACAGACGTCAGGGATGGAGGAGGACAATAAGAACAGCCTGGAAGGAAGGGCGTTGGAGTGTCATTGCGTCGTGGCCCTCTGTTCAAAGCCTAGAGGGGTGGTGGCGTTCGTGTTGGTGCTCTCCGTTCAACATTAAGCCTGTAATTTCACCACAGCTCAAATAATCATCTAAGCAGAGCCACGTTTCCTCTGGGTGGACGGAGGAGGGCTTTTATATATCAGCAAGCAGGTGCTGATGGTGCAACAGAAACTATTGTTATTTTATGTAGGATTGTTTGGGAAGTTAGTGAATACATGAATGACTAACTGGGAAGATGGAAGATGTGTATGGCACATGAATGAGAAGGTTTGGGAACAAAACTGCCTGAAAGAAAACCAGCTGGCTGAAAACCACCATGATGTGAGAATTCATGAAAACCAAAATCCTGTGGAAATCAGTTGATGGAAGAGCCAACAAATCATCATTAAGTGATGATAAAAGCATAGCCTACCCTATGTCCTACTGTAATCGATCGCACACAACTAACATGTGATTTCACATTACAGACCAAATGGTCTCGTTGGCCTACATAAATCCATGACTCATGCATTTAACACGTGACTCACAAAGACCTACACAAAATAAACCGTAGGCCTATAATGAATAGATTATGAGACTAGAACATAATGCCCTGATATAACAGTAATAATCCCAGTAGGCACCCATAGCCTACAAAGACAAAAACAGTGGTCGCCCACCTTTTCTTAATCGAGATCACTTTATGAGTCAAAATGCAAACTGAGTGAATTCTCTGCCTAGTGGTTCGAGCGTTTGACTAGTAACTGAAAGGTTGCAAGATTGAATCCCAGAGCTGACAAGGTTCAAATCTGTCGCTCTGCCCCTGAAGAAGGCAGTTAACCCACTGTTACTAGGCTGTCATTGAAAGTAAGAATTTGTTCTTAACTGACTTGCCTAGTTAAATACAGGTAAAATACATTTTAAAAAATGTGCCTACAATGTATTGTGTGATATCAATTAAATTATCAGAAGCATATACGTATTGGGCCTATAGTGAATGGGTGGAGAAGCACATGGCAAAGTTTTATATAAGGCTCAAGATAGGCTACATGATAACACTGGTAATAGGCCAGGTTGTTGTTCCCTATTACCTGCAAGGCACGTGGAAGCATGAATTGAAATAACTTTCACTGGATTGATGGTCGAAGTGGAGAAGCGTGTTTCATGATTTCTAAGTGTTGAATAAAAACATTGTTGTAGTGCAGATCATTCTCTTCTAACGTATTGAAACTCCCTTTAAAAGGTCCTGGATTAGATCAATGCAATCAGTAATTAATATACAGGTGGACTGGAGGCGTTTCGTTTTGAAATCACTGATATCAAAAATCTTGGCAAATACTCCCAACACCCTCTTCCATTCACGGTCTCTTGAAAAAAATGTAGCAGTGAGCTTTGTTTGGCCATTTGGCTTGTTTTAGCTAGCCAAGTTGACTAGTGAGCCTTAGCTATCTACAGTAGATAATGGTGAGTAGTCTACACAGTGTAACCTGGCCTACACAGCGATAACTACGGTTTACTACACATGGTATCAGTGCGACGTGACACGTACCAGAACCCCCTTATTACTTTAAAATTGATAAGCAATTTGTTAACAGTGTATTGTTTTTTTCCTGGTAAATAATCGAGCATAATTTAAATTCATTACGTAGGCTTAAATTAAATAGATTTAATGTACAGCACTAGATGTTATTTTAATTATTATTATTTTAATTTTAATTTTACAAAATATTTAGGTGCCTTTGAACGGGGTGTGGTAGTAGGTGCCAGCGCACCTGTTTGTGTCAAGAACTGCAACGCTGCTGGGTTTTTCATGCTCAACAGTTTCCTGTGTATATCAAGAATGGTCCACCAACCAAAGCACATCCAGCCAACTTGACACAACTGTGGGATGGTATCCTTCACGTTTGGCACATTTCCCCTTTGTTGTCCCGCCCACTATGCATTCAATCTGATGGTGTATGCATGTTCAGGCCAGTGCTTGACTTGGACTAAAATAGATGTCAGTACTCATTGTGGGTGCCGGTACTGTTGATATTCAGGTGCAGGAACTCCTCAATACTTTTGAGCTGATATTCTAAAGGAAGTGAAGGAACTCAAGCAGAAGAAAATATTTAGTGCTGGTACTCAGTTCCGGTGAGCTCCTGCCCAATTCAAGTACTGTGCTTAGGTTAAAAGACAAATAATGCACATTCTGATAGGGTGGGCCTGGCTCCCCAGTGGGAGGGCCTGCGCCCATCGGTGCCTAAGCCCCAGCAAAAATCTACACCACCTTGTTGACAATGAATAAAAGTAGCAGTTGGGTAAACTGGAGGTAAATAGTGTACAAACTTGCTGCTGTTTGAGACTGATGTAGAGATACAGGAACTCCTGCAGGCAGCACACTAGAGTCTCATGTCTAATCTAACCTGTTCAAATAGATTTACACGAGTGGAATGTGAGTAGGGCATGGCATATGCAATAGGCTACCGATCACACCAAGATCACAGTCACTTTTGTTATTCGAGCCTATATTACTCCCATGCATAGTGGCACATACAATATACCATACCCTGCTGCCAGCTAGCAAACGAGTCATTCTCTATCAGTCTATGTAGAAATTAAGTAAGGGCTCGATTCAATCGGTAGCACTGAAGTTCCGTGTTACAGCGTGATTGAAATGTAAAGGCAACGTTCCCGCATTCGCAGACACTGCATTCTTGGTAAACTCTGCATATGTCGGCTCAATCGGAAAATTACCATTACATTTCAAGCGCGCTATAACACTGAACTTCAGCGATATAGATTGAATCAAGCCCTAAGCTATTTTGATATTTCGACAGACAAGATCAGGTACACATCCCTAGCTTCCTCAGGAGTCCTCCAAATTCCATATCTCTAGAATTACTACTTGACTTCTATCCAGTGACGCTGTGAGATGACCACACACTAAAACATCCACAGTTGATACAGAGTTCAGTGTCCTGTGGCGGCATCTAGTGGTCACAATACAAAACCACCAGTCCCCATTCATTATGATTAACTCCTAAATGAGATTTTAACAAAATACCATTGTTCTCATGACGTTTTCTAGTCAATAGGCTACAGTCATTAATAAAGAATGAAAACAGTACCCGATAACTACCCTGCATGTGTGCACACTACCCTGGTCTGCTATATGTGGAGTCATGGTTTTCGAGGATGAAACCAGTACCAGTCCCCAGGCTGTCTGGCAAGCTGCTGTCCAGTACCATCACCCTGACCCTGTATGAAAACACTACCATTTGGAGTCATGGTTCTCTGCAGGTGTCCCTGAGCTGGATTTGGGATCATTACAGATGGCCCTGCTGCCTGCTGACCCTAATCCTCCTAATGACCTCACAGCCAGTCAGCAGGCAACTAAAACCTACCTTCCCTGCCTTTTACTGTAGTGTCCTCCCATCCCCTGCCTTCAACCCAGTGCTATACACAGCACAACAACAGCCTTTATTCATGGGCTCTCTCAGAGAAGAAATGATTCGGCAACAACTCAAGCAAGAGGAATTTGCCAAACCTGTGAGTATTATAGCTCTATATCATCATCATCACCTACCTATACCCTTCTTAGTTGTGTTGTATCTTATTGGGTGTATGTATACACTGAACAAAAATAGAATCGCAACATGTAAAGTGATGGTCCCATGTTTCATGAGCTGAAAAAGATCCCAGAAATGTTCCATGCATACAAAAAGCGTATTTCTCTCAAATTGTGTGCACTAATTTGTTTACATCCCTGTTAGTTAGCATTTCTCATTTGCCAAGATAATCCATCCACTTGACAGGTGTGGCGTATCAAGAAGCCAATTAAACAGCATGATCTTTACACAGTTGCACCTTGTGCTGGGGATAATAAAAGACCACTCTAAAATGTGCAGTTTTGTCACACAACACAATGCCAAAGATGCCTCAGGTTTTGAGGGATAATGCAATTGGCATGATGACTGCAGGAATGTTAACCAGAGCTGTTGCCATATAATTTAATGTTAATTTCTCTACCATAAGCCACCTCCAATGTTGTTTTAGAGAATTTGGCAGTAAGTCCAACGGGCCTCACAACCGCAGACCACATATATGGCATCATGTTGGCAAGCGGTTTGCTGATGTCAACGTTGTGAACAGAGTGCCCCATGGTGGTGGTGAGGTTATGGTATGAACAGCCATGAGCTGCGAACAATGAACACAATTGCATTTTATCAATGGCAATTTCAATCCACAGAGATACCGTGACGAGATACTGAGGCCCATTGTCGTGCCATTGATCCGCCGCCATCACCTCATGTTTCAGCATGATAATGCACGGCCCCATGTCTCAAGGATCTGTACCTAGAAGCTATAAGAGATCATAGCTTTCACCTGGATTCACCTGGTCAGTCTATGTCATGGAAAGAGCAGTGCATTGGCAGTAGGACACTGTATTATGCCTATTAGTGTGAGCATGCAGTGAAAGTATCTGACATTGCTGGTTATATGCAGTCTATAACCTTTTCACAAGAATATGTAGAAGAGAAAAAATGATTGGCTACACAGGAGAGCTGTGAACTAGGTTTAGTGAACTACTGCCCTCTTCAGGAAATTGCTATTCTGATTAGTTTTCTGATGAATCTGTTTAACGTTCGACATAATATACCACTGAGTACAGACTGTTAAAGTATTTATGTGCTATACTTTAACAGTCTTTATGAACTGAGAAGTCACAAAGAAAAGAAAATGCTCCTCATAAAACCAACGAGAATATTGAGACCTGTGGAAAACAATCTCAAGGAAGATGTTTCATTATTGATATCAAGGTTTTTTATAGAAAAATCATTGAATTATAAATGATCCATTACTATGCCAATGTTTTTGAAATCTGCAGTGGAATGTCAGACTCAACAAGACATATTCAACAAGATTACCTTCTTGAGCATACAGTATTTAGTATTGACAGGTCTAATTTATAAGTATTCAATACTTTGCTATAATTTAATCTGAAGGATTTTCAGTGTTGATTGGCTGTGTTAGATAGTCATGTAATGTAATTGAGTAAGTCATTCTAATTTGTGAGTGATGTGTGTTTTGTCGCAGGGCTTGCCCCGACCAGAAGACCTGCTGACCTCTCAGGCTAAAAATAGCATTATGCATCTCATCAGCCAGAAGCACCCGCTGGCGCCTAAAAACGTCTGTGATTCCAAAACACCTGTCCTCCATCTGTCAGCCACACAGGGAGGGGAAGAGGAGGAAGTGGTGGTGATGGTGGGTCGGCTTATGCCGGAGTCTGCCATGCTGCCCACGCCAGGCCAGGAGGGCCCTGCCACCCAAAGGGACTCCTTGCTCCTGGTCAGGTATGTATTATGTAAACATTTGTTCATTCATTCATGCAATCGTTCATTTGTTTGTTTGTTTGTTTGTTTGTTTGTTTGTTCCTTCCTTCCTTCCTTCCTTCCTTCCTTCCTTCCTTCCTTCCTTCAGGTCCAGGTCTCCCCTGCCTGGCTCGTCCCAGGAGAAGGAGGGGAAGAACCTGCCCCCGCGGCGGCCTCTGAAGCTGGCACCTCTGGAGCTGCCCAGGGAGGTACAGAAGGCACAGAGACAGAAGATTAAGGGGATTGGGCTGGAGGCCAAGGCTGCTGCCCATAAGCTGGACACGACGGGGGGCGACCAACCCTGCTCCAGGAAGGTGAAGGATTGTGGGGTGAGAGGAGAGGGACTAGGACTGGTTAAAGGTACGGCAGAGTGTGTCTCCACCCCAGCCCCACATCCCTTACCTCTGAATGAAACAGTACCCAGGGTCCAGCGACATCAGAAGGTTAGGAGAGCGCAGCTAGCCCGTGCCAACCAAATCCAGAGACAGACAGGAGACAGGCTCTCGGAAGATGCTGGTATTAATGTTAACGGCCCTCCTCCTCCCCCTATCAGCAAACCAGCCTCTCCCTCTTCCTCTCTCCCCACCAGCGCCAAAGCTCAGGTCCAGCAGGTGGTAGCACCACATGGCGAGGAGAGCTCATGCCAAGTGGCTGGCACATTCCAGCAGGATACCGGTGGGCGGAGGCTGCGTCTCAGGAGGGCAGAGCACCTCGAAGAGGATCAGAGCAAATCTAACATGTCAACAGTAGGATTACCTGGGGAAGAGGCCAACCTGGCAAAAGGTGTCCAGCAAGGAAAAGCCCTGAGGGCAGAGAATACAGAGGAGGCTCTGAGAAAGCCCTGAAGCAGGCCAGTCACATACTGGAGAAGGCTTCCAGGTAGAACGTCAGGCCGGAATCACCGGAGAATCCGCTGAAAGTGTCCGAAGAATGGCAGAGAGAAATCGCCAGGACGCTGTCCTTTGACCTCTGACCCCTGATCTTTGACTTATTAACCCCTGACTCCTTTTGACCAGGCCAGGAAGTAGCGAAAACAGACTTGACAGTGTTCAGTCATGTGTTTACATGTGCTTATCACCTGGAGATTAGGATAGAAAAGCCCCTGCATCTTACTTCACACAGCATCTGCTATTCAAAGCAACAAGCAGGTTACAATGCCAAGTTCCCTGGCAGGCAGTATGTACAGTATACTGTACAGAGGATAAATATAGAAGTATATTATGGACCAAAAACATATTTATTTATTTATTATTTTATAAAAAGATGATGCTCGTAATAAATTACATTTAACCATTGTAGATATCCTAACATAGGCTATTCAATGTCATATTTTGGATGAAATATGTCTGCACATGCAGATGACATTCGATCATCTTTCTGCACCTTAGCTACTTCGTCAGGCGTGCAGTAGATTCCTGTAGTACATGCAATCTCAGAAGAATGTCTTTAATCAATGTTTGTCCTCCAATCAGCATGCATTACAGCTCTATGTGTGTTTGGTAACAGAACAACGGCCATCCCTCACTGTAACAAGTGAAACACTCACAGAGACGATGTTACTCTAGTCTAGACATCCACGTTTTTAAGGTGACCCATTTGTTTTCAATTTATTCCCTAAATGTGGATGCAGACATTCCAGACAGTAGTTATGGGAATGTGATTTAGTTCATGTAATATATGTTTATCATAGAGAAAAGAAGTCTCCTGAAACATATGTGAGATTTCAAGTACAATTGTTTTCGAGGGTATGTCAAAATGAACTGACAGTGAGATAACACATGCAAAACCATATCACAACCATTCATACATCCGAGCAAGTGAGTCGTATTAGGCAAGTCTCTCATTGACAGACTTGCAACACAAGAGGCTTCTAATACACTACTTTCTGCCTTGAGTACTGCTGCATTCTGACAGTGAATTCATAAATTGTTTGAATATATATGTGAACCCTGCGGGAATTGAACCTACGACCAAAACCCTCAATGAGTCAGCCTGACACCAGTAGCACAGCAATGTCCATCTGCCCCAGACCATGAGCTGACCACCAGACTTCCTGACCGTTTCACACCACGTAGTTAGGCTGGCCTATACTCACTTTCCCTGATTGACTGACTGCAAAGTTAATCACAAATATGATCTCAGAATGTATAGCCATTAGGTCCAATGTATGTATTTGTCAATGACGTACAATAATAATCATTTTGGTTGGATGCTTATATTTGTCCTTTATTATAACCATGTGTGAATCGTAACATTATTATTATATATATTTTTTTACATATCTCAACTCCCCCTGAGCAAACACACAACCAGGACAAAACGTTGTTTTAACGTTGACTCTGTTGTGTACTTTAATGCACTTACCTGTATCAATCACTTTCCAGTTCAAACAAGGCACCTCAATCTGAGAGACGTGTAAAGCACAGAGGGGACCGACTGGGGGAGGGAGAGGAGTTCTGAGAGCTATTGGGGAAAGGGAGACATGCCATTCTGACAGGATATCTGGCAACTTCACTAAGAGAGAGAGGAAAGAGAGAAACCAAAACACTGGAGAACAAGACCACTGTTTCCCCTTTCTTTCCCCCTCCTGCAGGGAACATGGCTGACAAGTAAACATTACTTCTCAATGTGGTTAACATACATTTTCCTATGTTGTTTTAAATAATTTAGCACTTTTCAGAATGTAAAATTGCTGTCCAATTCTACTACATAAGAGACAGATTAGCACAAGCACAAGGAGGAGCACAAGACACATAAAGCTTCAAGCACATGCTAATCATTTTCCTGACACAAATACACCCTCACCACCATACAGCAAGTTCCCTGCTAGAGTAGATCCATCCCACCACGGCCACCACGCGCCCATCACCACAGCTGCACCTACAGGCAGGGTTATGGCTGAAGTGTTGGAGTGGATGGACAGAGGAGGCGGGGTGGCTGAGAGAGAAGCTGTGTGTATTCTGTTTCTGAGGGCAGCAACACTTCAGATGGGCGCAGCTCCGGCAGCCATAAAGAAGAAAAAAAAGAGACAAAAATATATCCAGAAAGTTGGTCTATAATTGGCCAGGCCTGTCAGGGTTGTTTTTATGCCTGTGAGCTGAACAGCTAGCTAGAGCAGTACAAGCCACCTCATCCACTAGTGAAACCATACACTTTCAACCTCAGTCAGTTCCTCCCTCTCTATCCACCCATCCAAGAGGTTGTAGCAGATGCTCACCTCACTTTGGACTTTTTATCAACACTTGGATTGACATCGTGGTGGATTTTAGGATTACATTTCTTCACACCTGTAAAGGAAGTCATTTGGGGGGATTCACCGTTGGATAGGGGATGGTGCCTTAATGCTGAGCTAAGGAACAAGTGAGAACTGGAGGATAGGAGCCACACAGAGCGAGAGAGAGACCTCCAGTGAAACTAAGTGATCTGCAATCCAGGTAGGAGTAGGTCTTTCCTGCAGTCAAATGACCTATTGGCCTCATGGGAGGAATGTTATTAAGATTTTTTTAATTAACAGGTTTTTTTTAACACCGAAAATCCGGTGTTTCTATGTCAAACAGTTTGTTATATTTCTGTCTTCTGTGATATAAAGTGTAATAATGGGATGCAAACTCAAAATGTAATACATTTAAACTCTGTACCTGACATGTCTTCTTTTATTAAGTCCATATCCATGTGTGTGATGTATACTTTTACTTAGATAGATTTGTTTAAGACTCCCAAGAAACACTCTGTGTGACCCTGATGTAGCCCACTGCAGTAAGAAGTTTAATCAATCAGTCCCATTAAAATTGTTTTATTTCTGGCTATTTATATTGTTTCCTTTGAGGGTAGTTTGATGTTTTTGTGCATTTAGATTTTTTGGTTTGTGATAAATTGTTTGTGAGAGGAGCTCGGCGGAGCCACGTGTTGGATGCTCCGTCAGGAGGAGCTACAGGATCCATGTCTATCTTAATTTCCCTTTGGACTGGAAAACTCCTTCTGTTTTTTTACATCATTTTCTGGATGATGGAAGTCAGGTTTCTGGAATAGACATTTAGATTGTAATCCCTGGTCTGCCATTGAGAGAGGAGGTGGAAACGCACAGGCCCCATACAGGATACAGACCATAGCTTGTACGGGGGAGATCTGGGCACAGGATTGGGGCTTGGGCTGCTTACTAAGTCACATCCCAATGTTTTTGATCTGTTTATTTTTTTTATCATTTCAAAGTATTTCAAAGTCAACATGTTGAAACGTTTTTAAAGCTTACGTGATATAGGGAGTATATGTGGGGACTGCGGTATTGTCAAAATACTTATTTGATGGGACAAAAATAGGCTAAATGTATAGTAGCCTTTCCTTAGTTTCATCATTTGATCTCTCAGATGAGCCATCTGTTGAACAGTTATTCAATATGTAGGCCTATCATATGTATTGCGGGTAGATGGGTGGATAGTTTTTACAAGTCTGAAAAGTTTTCCAGTAGGCTATATGGTGGGCGCTTGAGACATATTTTCATTTTGGTCAGCTTTAAATACACACTAATTACAGCAATTGCAGCCATTTCACTAAGTAGGCATTGAGCTCATTAATAGTGTCAGTAAAACCTAAGAAAGCTCCAGGGCATAAATAGCTCTGTGGTACATCAGATAAAGTCATCTGCTGCCAAACTAACCCGACTGCAGGTTCAACCCAGCGTCATGGTGATTGCGCAGGGTGTTCACATGTTGACCATGCTGCTGGAGGATAATGGACAATCAAGCAAAGTGTAGGACATCACACAATTGTTAAGTGGCTGTGGGCACTCCCCTATGATGTAACTGTAGAACACAAGACAGGAGAGGATACATCGTATTAGAACAGAACTTAACTTGGTCATGTTCCAAGTTCTTAGTAGGAATCCCATTCACAAACACATTTTTTAAAATGGGTTCCACTGTTTCCCTCCATTTCACTAAAACATTCCCATAGCTGTATTCCTGGATTTGATGATCCTGTCATTGCTATGTAAGATCTGCATAACACTTGGTGTTAAAGGATAAAGCAGCAATAAAGCACTGTGAAGGTTCAAGGAGAACGGTAAGCCATTGCCACATCACCAGACTTCCATACACCAAAGCCACACAGAGCTTTCGCCACACACCACTAGTCTAGCCCTCTGATGACAGTGTAACATTGGGCCCACAGACTTATTGTACTGTATTTGGCTCTGATCTTAGTTCACTGCTGCTAAATCACACAGACACTCTTCCTGTAAGGATGACTTAAAGATATAGAGGAGGTTGATGACAGATGAGAGACACAACCTTGTAACCTCTTGTAACCTCTCTACACAGGAAGTTCTATCGGAGTTGGTGTGTGTGTTCTAACAGCATCATGATAACACTAGAGCACTGTCACTGATTTCTGTCCAATTCAAAACTCAGGGGCCTTTCACTCCCAGTCACTCTAGTCACTGGGTCAAGTATCAATTGGCCTTCTCTAAAAGCGTCAACTGACACGTTCCTCAATCTACTTCCAGAAGAGATGCGTACATTTCGATTAGTTGACTACTACCTAAATGAGTAAATGAGAGTTGAATACGGAATTGTAGCTTCTTGTGAAATCAATATTCCCCAAAGAAAAGCTGTTTATCGGAATCAGAAGACATTTAACATGATTTTGCATTCCAATACTCAAGGATAATATTGAGGCTTAGGCCCTAGAAACGCCCAGTAGTCTCTCACACCTGTCTGCTTCTTGGTAGTTTGTAATGGTGACCTGTTGATGTCTACAGGTTGGAGACTTTGATGGTGATCACAACCTAAGCTCAAAAGACCAGAGGCTGATATGGAGCTGCGACTGGGATGCAGGGCTTCCCTGGTCCTGGTCATACTGGTCCTGACACTCTCAGGACTGAAGGTTGATGCTCAGAGCAGGGCAGGTAAGGACATCAGCTGTTAATAGCTGGTTCAAAAGTATTTGTTTTTTTCTCCATAGACTTTGAGCCACACTGAGCTTGTCTGGAACCAATGGAGTAGTCCTGAAAGTAGAAACCCTGCCCACCTGGCACTAGTGTGGCTAGCTCAATCTTCAGTAGTTAGAAATAAATTAAATACTATTTGAACCAAAGCCTGGTTCTAAACTATCTTTATGTACAGTACTGGGAATTCCTCAGGTCTGACTTCTAACATCCACTTCCTCTCAGGCTGTAAGAACGTGCACTATGACCTGGTGTTCATCCTGGACACGTCGTCCAGTGTGGGGAAGGAGAACTTTGAGAAGATCCGCCAGTGGGTCTCCAACCTGGTGGAGTCGTTCGACGTGGGCCCGGACAAGACGCGTGTGGCCGTGGTACGCTACAGCGACCGGCCCACCACAGAGTTCAACCTGGGACGGTACAGCACCATGGACGAGGTGAAGAGGGCCGCCAGGAACATCCGCTACCTGGGAGGGAACACCATGACCGGGGACGCCATAAGCTACACCACCACCAACATCTTCACAGAGCGGGCCGGGGCCAGGCCTGCAGCCAAGGGCATCCAGAAGGTGGCTATCCTCCTGACGGACGGGAGGAGCCAGGATTACGTATTGGAGCCTTCCAAGGCGGCGGCGAAGGCCGGGGTGAGGATGTTCGCAGTGGGCATCGGGGAGGCTCTGAAGGTGGAACTCGAAGAGATCGCTGCGGAACCTAAGAACGCTCACGTGTTCCATGTGACAGACTTTAACGCCATCGACAAGATCAGAGGGCGGCTGAGGAGACGGCTCTGTGAAAGTAAGTAACCAATCCGATAGGCTCTGTGAGAGTAAGTAACCAATCACAGGCTGAGAAGGAGGCTCTGTGAGAGTAGATTATCAGGTGCAGGATTTTTCTGTGACTGCCTTTACTCTTTAGTTTGTCAGTTTTGAGAAAACAGATTCCAACAAGACGTTTACATTACATACACAATCAGATTTTCAGATTTCTTAAATTCAGTTGAAAATGAAGTTATTTCTATCAATCAAAAGCCTCCACCTTCTTACAATACAATCTGTGACTTTGAACTTTAAAGATATCACTCTGAACTTACACTCCAAAACTAACCCTTTTACACCTCTAACCAAGACTCCACACACCTTAATTCAATTACATTACATGAGCCATTTCAATTAGCTTTCCTCTCGACTAGGCCTTTTCCCTCGACTAAGACGGGTGTGACATGATATGTGTGAGGCGTGGGCGTTAAGCATAGATCGGCTCATAAATGACATTTTTGTGGCCACTTGCCCCAGTGACTTGGGTAAGAGGTGTGGAACGCTGGATAGCCTGAATTACACTAACCTCAATGTCTTCTCCAGGACCCAGCTACACTACTACACATCCCCCGACAGGGAAACGTTCAGTACAAATGTTACAAATGTCATTAAAATAACAACACGTATATACTGTACTGTATTCAAATGCTAAAACAGTGAGGTGTGTGGTCTGGGACGGCTCTGGGCTGGTGAGGAAAGTGGAGTAGTGAGTATATATTGTATGTTCAGGACAGGAGGTGGAATACGATTGGTTGGATGCTTCACACTCCAGAGTTTGCATTCCCCACTAAAATGATCTGAACTGGAAAGCAGCGTGTGCCTGAAACTGTAGCGTCTCAACGGAATCCTTGGGACCTCTCAACACTGACGTCACTGTATTAAAGTTGGCATTTAAAATGGTTAGGGAAGAGTTATGGTTAGGGTAAGGATATGGGTTAAGGTTAGGGTTAAGGCAAAGACAGCACAGTATGGTTTAGAAACTCTGGTGAAGGTTTAGGGTAGGGACGTCCCATGGATACCGGATAGCACTAACCTGCCTGAAACCCTGACAGTAAATAAGGAAGATTAAATGACACGGTCACACAGCTGTACCTGACGATGTGGGCCTCGTCACAAGATAAGTGTTGGACCACCATTTTAACATAGCCTGTCTCTGAAATGCCACCCCATTGGTCAAAAGTAGTGCACTATGTAGGGAATTTCGTGCCATTTTGGATGCACACACATAATCTCATTTACTGCTAAAAAGCACAAGAGGATAGTACAATACTCAGAGCTGTGTTTAGTGTTAACTCAGAATCACACTGTAATCAGAGCCTCTATTCTTTATTTAAGTCAGACAGGTGTCCTTGTGTAGTAATACTTTAACCACTTGAGTTTGGCAGGATGCTAGGAGATTCCTTTGGAAGCTCTTAACCCTGACCCTTCCCTCTGAGACCACAGATTCCAATGTTAATATACCCACCTTGAAGTCAGTCTATACATTCCTCTCTAGTCCTAATGGCACATGCTTTCAGACATTCGATCTATTACGATATGGGGATAAGGGTACTCAGGGCTCACTACACAGAACCTCTTTACCTTGGACAACTAGTTAATTCGCCACCCAAAATGGTTCCTTCTGTAATCTCTAGGATCACCATGTTAGTGTATCTAAGAATATAAGTGGGCACCGCACAGAGCGGCCCAAGTTATTTTTGCCCTGAAAATTACAGTTCTAAAGTTTCAAGTAGGTCCTAAAGAGCAGTTTATGAATTCCACGTTGTATGTTTTCACCTTTTCATCTAACATTACCACCACCGTTAAACACAGTGCTGGGAGAATATATATATAAACACAGAAACCTTTTAACTTCAACTAAACCTCAGTGAACGAGAAAGGCCTCTTTGCCAAATCAAAGACTATTCAACAGCCATAATTGTACTTATGAGGTAATAACAGTAGACTGAATTAGGTACACTCCTTAGTTAGAGCCTGTTTTCAGTTGAATGTTTTTGATTATATTTTTGGGAACCATAGAAGTCTACTAGACAAATTAGGGCTATTATGCTTTTAGATTTGAGCAAAGTGCAATAACACTGTAGACTACCTAATCTGGAAACCAAGGCCTGTAGGAGTTAGCATTGTTTTGTATTTAATTAAACCAAATGTTTCTATATCATTTACAGATGTTTTTAGTTCAACTTAATAATAAACAACAGGCTAAATAAGTCCCCATCACCTGATCCACTATGTTTCCTGTTGATACAAGAGCATGGACACACCTTGCATGACCTCGCAATCCACCCATGACATGGCATATCCATTCTCCCGGCAGATATCTCATTTCCCAGAGTTAATTAGTGATGGCGCCAAAAACAAATCGATACAGTTACATATTTGGATGTTATTTTTGACAATATATCGCAACATTATGCTGGACAATAGCTAGGTTTCCATCCAATTGCCGATAGATTTTCATGCGAAAGTCTAAAAGCTGCATGGAAACTATATGCACATTTCCCCCTCAGAAATGTATTTCCATCCAATTGACTTGTTGCAGATTTAAAGGCTGTGCATGATGACGTAGCTCACATAAGAGGAACTTTTGCAGTTAAATTCCCATCTACAAAATAAAAAATACAAGTTAAATGGGTTTCAATCGCATTTCCAACTCTACTGATGGTTTTGTCACAAAGAATGTTGCGTTATATAGTGAATGTGCTCTCTCTGGTCTTGGCAAGTGCACTGTAGCCAACAGCTCACAGACACAGTGTGGGTATAGCCTACATGATGAGATTATTATGGACAAAAAGAGGGAAATCTTTTTCAATTGTTCTGAATGGCAGCCAAGCCTCAATCATCATGTCACCAGAATAAGACCCTGGAGCATCAAGCTCATCACTTTGCACTTTCACCACCCTGTGAAGTTCAACAAAATGTATTTAATCTGTAGTCTAATAAACTGCATGCTTTCCGGAGTCGTAGCGGGAGGACCACACAACATATCATCGCGTGACTCTAATTTTACTCCGATATGATAGTTATTATATCAATATTTGCGCTTAAAGATGTTTCCACAGCCATTTCTTTGCATAATTAATTGTATCAACATAAAAAATATCCCACCTTGTCTAGCCTACTTTGTTTTGTCAACATTTGGAAAGTTTACCGACCAATTTTCTGTTTCCATCAGGCCTGTCTTTAAATGTTTTATCCGACATGTACTGTACTTCACTCTCATAAAAAGGTTGGATGGAAACCTGGTTAGTATCGTAATATTATTTACGTGCTATTCGGCTGTACCTGCACCAAAACTTCAGCATTTTCCCTTCATAGCTTGTTCCCCCGCTTCTTCTGAAATGTTGAGCCAATTTGTTTTCAGCACTTTTACTTCCATGACTGATGAAAACTGGTTTTCTCATGGCTCTGTCTTGTCCCTCAGCAACAGACATACAGTATGGTAAACCCCAAAATGCAGATTCAGCTCAACCTGATTAGGACATGCTGCTTTTGCATTGTATGTTACTGCTGGTGTATGAGACCTATGAGATACCACTGGACCCAAAAATGTTAAGGGCTCTGCCCTGCATTGCTTCCATTTTAACTCTGAGGTGGATCTTTAAATTATAGCTGTTGGGCCACAAGGAGAGGGAGTGGCTAGCTCTGCAGTGAGCACAGTCTCAGACCTTCAGTGATGACGGAATCTTAAAACACAGTGACGCACGGCTGTCCTATCAAAGCTAGCATTGAAACTGTTGGCCAGAATAGGTATGTAGTATTACTCCAACCATCTCTTTCCAAACTGAATTAAAGACATCCTATAAACCACCAGCAAAGCCTATTTGGTTTACATGTTTGGAAATGCTTAAATAAAGGAAAAATCCACACCAAAACTATATTTTGGTATTTGTTTCGTTAGTCAGTAGTTAATATAGTCTCAAAATGTTTTTCACATCAGCAATCAAGTTTTCAAGACATGTAACTTTCACAATACAGCATCTTATGATGCAAAATGCATCATACTGTCTATATTTCTGTATTTTATATATATATATATATGTATTTATGTATTTATTTATTTATATATATATATATATACACAGTACCCGTCAAAAGTTTGGACACACCTACTCATTCCAGGGATTTTCTTAATTTTTTCTTTATTATTCAATAAGGTAGAAAATAGTAAAAATTAAGAAAAACGCTGAAATGAGTAGATGTGTCCAAACTTTTGACTGGTACTGTAGTGACGACATCAAAACTATGAAATAACACATATGGAATCATGTAGTTACCAAAAAAGTGTTAAACAAATCAAAAAATATTTTAGATTTTAGATTCTTCAAAGTAGCCACCCTTTGCCTTGATGACAGCGTTGTACACTCTTGGCATTCTCTCAACCAGCTTCACTTGGAATACTTTTCCAACAGTCTTGAAGGAGTTCCCACATATGCTGTGCACTTGTTGGTTGCTTCCTTTACTCTGTGGTCCAACTCATCCCAAACTATCTCAATCGGGTTGAGATGCAGCACTCCATCAGTCTTCTTGGTCAAATAGCCCTTACACAGCCTGGAGGTGTGTTTTGGGTTATTGTCCTGTTGAAAAACAAATGGTAGTCCCAATAATACGCAAAGCAGAATGCGGTGGTAGACATGCTGGTTAAGTGTGCCTTGAATTCTAAATAAATCACGGACAGTGTCACCAGAAAACTGGTACTGTATACACAGTTGAAGTAGGAAGTTTACATACACCTTAGCCAAATATGTTTAAACTCAGTTTCTCACAATTCCTGAAATTTAATCCTAGTAAAAATTCCCTTCCTACAGTTAGGATCACCGCTTTATTTTAAGAATGTGAAATGTCAGAATAATAGTAGAGAGAATGATTTATTTCAGCTTTTATTTCTTTCATCACATTCCCAGTGGGTCAGAAGTTAACATACAATCAATTCGTATTTGGTAGCATTGCCTTTAAATTCTTTAACTTGGGTCAAACATTTCGGGTAGCCTTCCACAAGCTTCCCACAATAAGTTGGATGAATTTTGGCCCATTCCTCCTGACAGAGCTGGTGTAACTGAGTCAGGTTTGTAGGCCTCCTTGCTTGCACACGTTTTTTCAGTTCTGCCCACAAATGTTCAATGGGATTGAGGTCAGGGCTTTGTGATGGCCACTCCAATAACTTGACTTTGTTGTCCTTAAGCCATTTTGCCACAACTATGGAAGTATGCTTGGGGTCATTGTTCATTTGGAAGATGCATTTGTGACCAAGCTTTAATTTCCTGTCTGATGTCTTGAGATGATACTTCAATATATCCACATAATTTTCCTCCCTCATGATGCCATCTATTTTGTGAAGTGCACCAGTCCCTCCTGCAGCAAAGCACTCTCACAACATGATGCTGCCACCCCAGTGCTTCACGGTTGGGATGGTATTCTTCGGGAAGGCCTTGAAATACATCCACAGGTACACCTCCAATTGACTCAAATTATGTCAATTAGCCTATCAGAAGCTTCTAAAGCCATGACATAGTTTTCTGGAATTTTCCAAGCTGTTTAAAGGCACAGTCAACATATTGTATGTAAACTTCTGACCCACTGGAATTGTGATACAGTGAATTATAAGTGAAATAATCTGTATGTAAACAATTGTTGGAAAAATAACTTGAGTCATGCACTAAGTAGATGTCCTAACCGACTTGCCAAAACTATAGTTTGTTGACAAGAGTGGTTGAAAACTAGTTTTAATGACTCTAACCGTAGTACATGTAAACATCCACATTCAAATGTATATATATATATCTTGAACATTTGATTGCTGACATCTAAAACATTTTGGGACTATATCAGCAATGGACTAATGAAACGAATACCAAAAGATAGTTTCGGGGTGGAATTTTCCTTTAAAATAAAAGTTTAAAAGTAAAATGTAAAAAAACAAACAAGTAAGGATACAAAAACAAACAATCGAACAACATAAAACACATCACAGAGATTAGACACCAAATCAAATGTAGAAATGATTGGTTGCAAATTTCCTTTTCTGCCACAGTAACAATATTATTATGGCAGCCAGACACAAACACTGTGACACACTGTAACAGTCTACCAGGGATAAACTGTCTACCTGAATTTTCACAGGACATTATGCACTTGACTCTGCAGTTAGAAAGAAGAAGGCATGTCAAGAGACGGAGCCATTCCGTCCATAGTAAAGTTAATGCCTCCTTAACTCAACAAAGTCCTTTTTATAGCCGCAGTTAAAGAAAATTACAGGGTCTGATAGTGCATGATCATCAGAGACACAATCTGCTCTGTGGTTTGGGTTTCTGCCTGCTTTACACACACACACACACAAGTTCACACGCATGCACACATGCACACACATGCACACACACACTTGAGATTAACAATACATTTGGTTAAGTGCCGTTTATTCTTCTCATGCCAACTTATCATAGCATCACAGTTCAAATGCAATAATGTGAGTTAAAACTGAATTCCTCTAGTCTTAAGAATTTCAATAATTTCACCTTCAGCACCTTTTAGTGTCAGTGTGTCTGCTCTCCTCTCAGTCGTCATAGCTGACAACTATTTCAGAGATTTTACTAATAGAGATCAATGGAATGAGAATTGGTGTTTCTAATATGCCTGTTTCTGCACATTAACATCCTACAACAAACTGTGCAGCATTCCACGAAAGTAGAGTGAGATGGGCAAAGAAATGTACAGTACATTTACAGTATACCCCTCTCCAACCAGAGGAGGCTGGTGGGAAGAGCTATAGGAGGCTGGGCTCATTGTAATGACTGGAATGGAATAAATGGAATGGAGTCAAACATATGGGTTCATATGTTTGATATGGTTACATGTATTCCGTTCAAGACATTACAATGAGCCCATCCTCCTATAGCTCCTCCCACCAGCCTCCACTGTCTCCAACTGAGCCACTAGCTTCCATCCCAGTTTGAACATCATACAAAGGACCCATCCCATTGTGTCAGCAGCATTGATACCTGTTACCCCAGCAACAACACATAGACAAGTCAGGATGGCATCTTCCCTCCTACAAATAAAAAATACTTCTCTGCCAATGTAAACTAACCCTGAGTGGGGCTGTTGCCTTTCCTATCTGTCACCACTGGCATCACTCGGCCTCCCAGGCCTGTGAGGTATGTATGTGAGTCTAAAACTGTCACCGCTGGGAATGGTGCATGCATCACTCCAGTGGCTTACGATTCACGCCCTTGGCATTTTTCCTATTTTGTTGCCTTACAACCTGGAATTAAAATAGATTTGGATTTTTTTTAAACATTTGATTTACACAACATACAAACCAGAAGTAAGACAAAAAAACGGAAAACTTGAACGTGCATAACTATTCAGCCCCCCTCCTCTCCTCCCAAAGTGAATACTTTGTAGAGTCACCTTTTGCAGCAATTACAGCTGCAAGTCTCCTGGGGTATGTCTCTACAAGCTTGGCACATCTGGCCACTGGGATTGTTGCCCATTTTTCAAAACAAAACTGCTCCAGCTCTTTCAAGGTGGATGGGTTCTGCTGTTGTACAGCAATATTTAAGTCATACCACAGATTCTCAATTGGATTGAGGTCTGGGCATTGACTAGGCCATTCCAAGACATTTAAAGGTTTCCCCTTAAACCACTCAAGTGTTGCTTTAGCAGTATGCTTAGGGTCATTGTCCTGCTGGAAGGTGAACCTCCGTTCCAGTCTCAAATCTCTGGAAGACTGAAACAGCTTTCCCTCAAGAATTTCCCTGTATTTAGCACCATCCATCATTCCTTCAATTCTGACCAGTTTCCCAGTCCTGGCCAATGAAAAACATCCCCACAGCATGATGCAGCCATCATCATGCTTCACTATGGGGATGGTATTCTCAGGGTGATGAGAGGTGTTGGGTTTGCGCCAGACATAGCGTTTTCCTTGATGGCCAAAAAGCTACATTTTAGTCTCATCTGATCTGAGTACCCTCTTCCATATGTTTGGGGAGTCTCCCACATACCTTTATGCTTATTTTTTTCTTCAAGCTATTTTTTTTGGACACTTTTCTGTAAAGCCCAGCTCTGTAGAGTGTACGGCTTAAAGTGGTCCTATGGACAGATACTCCAATCTCCGCTGTGGAGTTTTGCAGCTCCTTCAGGGTTATCTTTGGTCTGTTTGTTGCCTCTCTGATTAATGCCCTCCTTGCCTGGTCTGTGAGTTTTGGTGGGTGGACATCTTTTGGGAGGTTTGTTGTGGTGCCATATTCTTTCCATTTTTTAATAATGGATTTAATGGTGCTCCATGGGATGTTTAAAGTTTCTGATATTTTTTATAACCCAACCCTGATCTGTACTTCTCCACAACTTTGTCCCTGACCTGTTTGGAGAGGTCCTTGGTCTTCATGGCGTAGCTTGCTTGGTGATGCCCCTTGCTTAGTGGTGTTGCAGACTCTGGGGCCTTTCAGAACAGGTGTTTTTATACTGAGATCATATGAAAGGTCATGGGACACTTAGATTGCACAAAGGTGGACTTTATTTAACTAATTATGTGACTTCTGAAGGTAATTGGTTGCACCAGATCTTATTTAGGGGCATCATAGCTGAGGGGGTGAGTAGCTATACATGTACCATTTTTTTTAACAAATACTTTTACAAATTTCACTTCACCAATTTGGACTATTTTGTGTATGTCCATTACATGAAATCCAAATAAAAATCAGTTTAAATTACAGGTTGTAATGCAACAAAATAGGAAAAAAGGATGAATACCTTTGCAAGGCACTGTACTCCTACTGGAGTATCTACCGATAGTTTCAATGAAGAATCCCGTTTCAATGGGACATGCCCTTCATAACTCCGATCATCTAGTTAAAACTAATGATTCTATTGAATGAAAACAATGTATCTAGGTTTCTAGGATAAGTCAAAGATTGCATTCTGTATAAGATTTTTTTTTCTCCACACTGTGAACATTGATTTATTGACTATGTAAATCCAAGTGTGCAGTTTAAGACAAATGACAAAGTGTTTACTTGAATTACTGTATATGGAAGGCATAAACTGTTCAAAATAAGATTCTCTGTTACTCCAATCTAATTCTGCTCTTCTGCTCTCTCCTCAGACGTGCTGTGCCCCAATATGAAGGTCCAACCAGACCGCTTCAAACCCAACAGTACCAGTTATGGATTGGAGGAAGTTCCAGGTAAAACCAGATTTTTTTCACTGATAAACTTTTCATCTAAAAGAATGGTTAAAAGCTAAAGTGCCATGTATCTTTCATCTGACTGCAAGTATCATTGGATCTATGCTATCATGGTGAATAACAACGTCTGAAAATAGGCCCACTACACAAATATCTGTTTTTCATGAACATTTGTACTAAGACCAGATGGTAAATGAATTGCTAAATTACTTTCTCTACCCTCTCCTCTATCACTTCAGACCTTCCTTCGAGAACACGAAGGGGAAAGTATTTGAACCTAGCCAAAACATACCTATTCATTTATCCATTTGCTGGGACTAGTTTCCTGTTGTTATAATGTTACAAAAAGTATCAAAGCTTGTCCATGAAGCAGCCTACTTCCCTTGTGTTGAACCACAGACTTTCCATCCATCTACAAGAGAAGGTGGGACGTTTTACTGAATGACAACTATGACAACTTCAAATGGATTATTATGGTCTAGTTCTGTATTTACTGATTATATCAAAGCACCTTAGCAGGTTCAAGTTGTTCTTGTGGTCTCTATTTTCAGTGGGTATTTATATAAAAAATTGTTTCTGAGAAATGTGGAGCAGTATTGCTTAACCAGATAGGTAGGATGTTGTCCTACAGTCTTAAGGGATCAGAGTTCCTGTCTACTGTATGCCTCCCACTCACATTCATCATGCTAAGTGGAAAAACAGACCCGGACCAGGAGGGATGTCTGACTCCTGCTACAGCCTCTTTACCTGGGGAGAGGAAACGGTCAAATCTAGTGTGAAACGCGTACAATATCATGAAAGCAGATCAGAATACAAGTATTGTAGTAATGGCACTGAGATATCTGATCTTAGAGAACATCAAGCAGTGAGAAATGTTAGATTTACAGGCTGTTCAAAATGGTAATTTGCTTCGTAACCTAGCGTGTCAAAGCAGTGTGAATAATTGCAATAACATACTTCAGAGTTTTACTGCTTAATTATTTTTCCTTTACTTCTCCTGAGTGATTTAGGGTCAACTGCCACAACCTAAATCTTTTCACTCAAAAGTCAAGGTTTTGATACCACCATCTAGTGCAAAAGGCAGAGGAGGCCAATTTCATCTAGCCAAAATAATTGTTTTCAAATAAGACTGATTAGCTAAATGAGGTGTTACTGCATGGCTGGAACAAAAGCCTGCACACCTACAAGCCCTTAGCGGATAAGACCCCTGGGGGAGTAGTCTAGGGCATTCGGGGACGGAGTCCTAACTCAGTCACGTGGAGTCTACACACTGAAACAGCTTGAACAGCAAGTTCAGGAAAACCCTATCTGGGGAAGAACAGAGGTTTAACAACATGGGTCGTAAACCTGTCTGAGAAGCTGAGGCCTTCTGGCAGAGCTGTGATTGTTTCTGGTGTTTGAAACGACAGTTCCTCCGGGGGTTCCCACTGACTAGACTGGATACATCACATCCTCTAGTATATACACCAGTTCTAATTATGTGGCTGGGCCTTTACTATAAACTGCAATCTAAAGAGGAAGAAATCTGGATAAATCACTGGAACTATGCAGCCAAAGTTGTTTGAAGATGCTTCACATTCACAACTACAATACATGTGTTGTTATAAAGTCTCTTAAATGGCAAGTATGTTTTATTTCATATACAGTATATTACATTTAGCTGAATTGTTCAGACAGATCTCAGTGTGGGTTTGATTGATTGGCAGATATGGGTTAATCCACACACACACACACACACACACACACACACACACACACACACACACACACACACACACACACACACACACACACACACACACACACACACACACACACACACACACACACACACACACACACACACACACACACACACACACCACTGTATTTGTGGCATTTCTGCAGGAGCTTAAACTAAGTGGAGCCACACCCTTATTCTGGCCTCGCTAGATATCAGGCCCACTAGGTTTGTCTGTTAAATAGATAGTACTGCCAGAGGACATTAAACTCCACTTGTTTAAATGGCAGAGGTCTAAAATACACTCCTATTTGCAATTATGTCATTGGTGCTCCAATGGAACAGCTGCGTGTGTGTGTGTGCGAGTGTGTTTGTGTGTAAGGGTTTCCAGGGTTAGCCACCCACCATATTAATGTGGTGTGTAGAGGACACACCCTTTTAAACAACAATCAAGTCACTATGGCAATGCTAGCAGGGCCCAAGAACCAGGGGCAGGGAGTACTAATGCTGCCTGCTATCCATCTGATCTCAGTACTGCAGCCCATGGTCCTGTTGTCCTGTAAATACAGTCTGGCATAATTCACAATAAAATTGGGTCAAATTGCATTTGCACTGTTTGTTTGACTTAGGACCAGCTTGAATAACCTGCTGTTTCATACTATGAATGCAGATATCATTCATAAGTTATAGTCTAGACTGCAGTTTGCTATGAGTGCTCGAGAGAATCACTCTTGAGAGAGTTTTAATCAGGCTACAGTACACGTTTTCTCAGTTAGATTTGAATCACATTTCCCATATGGACATGATTCAGAAGAAATATGCCTTGCGAATGTCAATATGTGATACTTCACATTGTTCAGGGGGCAGTTAAGTTCCATTATGAAGGCGGTAATGTGAGAGTGCTACTGAAGAGTACAGGCAGGTGGCAAAGCACACAGGCGGCAGATACACCATTAGCAGCAAACAAACAAGTGACCTTAAAACATACAGGTGCCCCAAGAGCCCTGTCATAGCATGCTGTTGGATAACTGTCGAAGGGACCCCATAACCCATCAACTGTCTGAGACCATAAACAATACTCTGACCTGCTGCATCTATCTACTTCATCTCATAGCAAGAAAGTGTGAATTACTCAGACAGTCAGACAGACAGGTCTACTGGTCTGTGGGGTTAGCTGCCCCGCCCCACCTCGCCTAGACAATTATGGTAGTGGAAACACTTTGAGATCAGATGTAATCTGGGTGGGTCCTGGTCAAGGAGGTACCCAACCACCCATAATCTAGCTGTGAGGTTTTTAATAGCTCTGTTTTCTCTTCTGTCATCGTGCTGCACTGTGCAAATATTCTCCGTGCTCTGTGCACTCGTTGAGTCCCGTGGCTTTAAGGACAAGCTGGGCTGTAGCACAGACCTGTAATTTAGATTGGCAGCGGATGCTGTATAATCATCATCCTCCAAAAAGTTATTCTGAACAGCCAGAGACGGCCAATGGGTCGACCTGGCTCTGTGGGGAACGCCAAATGAGTGCAGTGACTAGGGAAGAGAAAGACACAATGCATTCTTTTGATCCGGACAGATGGTAACATCTGAGCGCTGGGCTAGGCTGCCGTGATGGTCGCTTTATAATTATACACAGTGGGGATATCATGGTCGCCAATCAATGATTCTATGGTTCTCTGTTGACTCTTCTCAATATTTATTCACCAAGTTGGGTCAGACCAGACAACCAATGTCTATCTCTCAACACTCAGATGTAAATGGGTTAGGCATACTGAGTGACTAAAAGGGTTCCTCTCATTCTGATTAGTGATAGCACCAGTCAATCTCGCCATTTGTTCAATAGGATTGCTGAATGGTAGGAGACCCTACGTCTAAACCAGTCTGGGAAGTCAAATGGCTACTCTATCAATCAATTAGTGGGTAACCACAAACTACAGAGAGGATTTCCTTCTGTCTGTAACCTTTCTTTTCTCAGGGGCCTCCCGAGTGGCACAACAGTCTACGGCACTGCATTTCAGTGCTAGATGTGTTCCTACAGATCTGGGTTTGATCCCGGGCTGTGTCGCAGCCAGCCGCGACCTGGAGACCAATGAGGTGGCCCACAATTGGCCCAGCATCATCCGAGTTAGGGGAGGGTTGAGATGTCCTTGTCCCATTGTGTTTTAGCGACTCCTTGTGGCTCTCTCTCTCTCAACCCCCCCAATTTTTTAAAACTGTATCACTAGCTGACTAGCTAGTAAGGATACACACACACACACATATAATTAATAATATATATATATTGTGAGAAACAGTATACAGTAAATCTCATCGATCTACTTGGGTATCTGTCTGTCAGTCATTTTCAACCTATAGCTCTTTTTGATGGGATCTAGTGTGTTGCTCTGGGCTTGTCATGATCAGTGCTCCCTCTGTTGGTGAGCAGAAGAAAGTTCTACAAACCACTTCAATGATTTGATTTACTCAGCTACAACTCCAGGCTAATCATGTTATTTTCTGTCCCGTCTGTTGCAGGGTTCGACCTGATGGAATACTTCAAAGTGGAAAACATACTGGGACCAAGGTTTGATGAGGGCCAAAGCTCCTATGTTCGACTAGGGACCATGCCTATTGTACAACAGACAGAGTGAGTGAACAATTCTTAGTAGGGCTACATTTAATTCCCAGGCTGCAGCGTACATTGATTGAGTTGAGTTGAGTTTCTGACAGGTCTTCCATCACAATCTTCCTATCCTAATACAAAGTGAAGACACATTTCAACTGTTTGAGGGCAGGGGAAGTCTAGAAAAAAAGCGTCTTTATTGATAACACCAACACGTTTCTACCTTTAGGTTTACACAAGGAGCCAAATTCCTTACTTTTTTTCTACTAATTGGTCTTTTTACCAATCAGATCAGCTCTTTGACGATGATTGGACAAAATTCAGAATTGGGCTGCTTGTGTAAACGCTTTTACAGGCCATATTTTAAAATGGCCTCCAATGGGTTCAGGGGTTATGATACTGATGGTTTTTATGGCTGTGGCTACCAGCACACCGAAGCGGGTATAACATTGCATTTCAACATAACACATTGGGGGTGATGAAACAACAGAGCCCCATTCATTTTCAATGGAGGGAAGTGTAGTGAGTGGGGGACCGTTGGGGAAAGCTGAACTTTATGCAATATTGCAACGCTACTGACCAATCTAAGCTCACAATAGCTTCCAGACCCTACTGGATTGGCTGTTGATACCTAGCACTACCTAGCTTGCTAGCATCCACATGAGATTATAGCTAGAGTGGCTATCCAAATAACTGTTGTTGACCCCTATAGCATTTTAGCTAAGCTTAACCCTAACCCTTTTCCTAACCTTAACCTGCTGCCTTAATTCTACTAACCTGCTACGTGAAGTCACTTCTGTCCGTTGCTGGGTACGCTTAGCTACAGTTGTCAACAAATCATCAGTCTCGACACACCATCAGTATCATCACACCTGTAATAATAGTTTTCATCAACTTCCACTGCTTTACAAGAGTTGCCCAATTTCATCTTCACTTCAGTTCACTCCTCAGTTTTAGTGATGGGTGTTTTTGAACAGTCCTTGCTCCCATCCCTACCCCTTTGAAGTTGACATTAAAAACTGGTTAAAGGTAAGGTCTAGTGTTAGATTATGGTTAGGGTAAGGGTAGGGTTTAAGGTTACGGTTAGGGTTTAGTGTAGGGACATCCAAAGGATCCGGCTAGCACTCTTTTTGAATGGCTCTTTATGGTGAATGTTAGGAACCGAATCACATCGGTGATTGACTACTTGATTTGCATACTGATTTGCATATTTGCATTAAGCATTTTGAGCCATGTGGGAGCCAAATTATGCTATTATTTTATGTGAACAGAGCAAGATGATGCCGCTCACTGAAAATAACTCGGAATGCCCATCACTATTCAATTCATGCGCACAATGGTTGGAGAGTGAGGTAGTGGCAGTGTTCCCAATTCGCTTTATCCTAATAGAAAGGATAAATGCTGCACACACTGCAGATTAAACAGTTGGATTTGTTATGCTATATGTCTTCGAGTAGCTATCAAAGCAACACGTTTTTCTAAATTTACTTGTGAGGGATTTAGGATGCAAATGCCCATTTTGTCTCCTCCTAGGACCCGAGGTGGGCATTCGCCGTCATTTGTTGCTTTTCACAATAAATGGTTGATTGGTGAAGTTGGTTGCCCATTGTATCACCAACAGTTGCTGAATATTGAGGTGACAGGCAGCCTCGGCCTACTTTTTAACCATTCATTGTGAAAGTTGACGGAAATGGCACGAATCCTGCGACATCGTGCAACTGGTGTATATACACCAAACAGATATATTGTAGTAAGAATGACATGCAGGCCTACCGATATACACCAAACAGATATACTGTAGTAAGAATGACATGTAGGCCTACATATATACACCAAATCAAAATAAAATAAAATAAAAAATTATTTATATAGCCCTTCGTACATCAGCTGATATCTCAAAGTGCTGTACAGAAACCCAGCCTAAAACCCCAAACAGCAAGCAATGCAGGTGTAGAAGCACGGTGGCTAGGAAAAACTCCCTAGAAAGGCCAAAACCTAGGAAGAAACCTAGAGAGGAACCAGGCTATGTGGGGTGGCCAGTCCTCTTCTGGCTGTGCCGGGTGGAAATTATAACAGAACATGGCCAAGATGTTCAAATGTTCATAAATGACCAGCATGGTCGTATAATAATAAGGCAGAACAGTTGAAACTGGAGCAGCAGCACAGTCAGATGGACTGGGGACAGCAAGGAGTCATCATGTCAGGTAGTCCTGGGGCATGGTCCTAGGGCTCAGGTCCTCCGAGAGAGAGAAAGAAAGAGAGAATTAGAGAGAGCATATGTGGGGTGGCCAGTCCTCTTCTGGCTGTGCCGGGTGGAGATTATAACAGAACATGGCCAAGATGTTCAAATGTTCATAAATGACCAGCATGTTCGAATAATAAGAAGGCAGAACAGTTGAAACTGGAGCAGATATAGTGTATTAAGAATGACATGAGGGTCTACATATATACACCAAACAGATGTAGTGAGAATGACATGTAGGTCTACATATATACACCAAACGGATGTAGTAAGAATGACATGTAGGTCTACATATATACACCAAACAGATATACTGTAGTAAGAATGACATGTAGGCCTACATATATACACCAAACAGATATACTGTAGTAAGAATGACATGTAGGCCTACATATATACACCAAACAGGTATACTGTAGTAAGAATGACATGTAGGTCTACATATATACACCAAACGGATGTAGTAAGAATGACATGTAGGCCTACATATATACACCAAACACATATACTGTAGTAAGAATGACATGTAGGTTTACACATATACACCAAACAGATATACTGTAGTAAGAATGACATGTAGGTCTAGAACAGTAGATATTCTTCAGTGACCTACTGTACAATCCTGTGATAATGCATTCATGTAGTGTGGATGAGGTGATTGATTGGCAACCCTCTGTGCTGTTGATGTTTTCCAGAGATGTGTTCCCTCAAGGTCTGCCAGATGAATATGCTTTTGTGACGACTTTCAAGTTCAGGAAGACCTCGAGACGAGAGGACTGGTACCTCTGGCAGATCTTTGACAAGTATGGAATTCCACAGGTGGGTTATCGTAGTGCTGTGTGTGTGCGCACATCAGCATATTCCATGCTGAGTCTATTTGATTGCCAGTTGCTGGGCTGGCATGCAGACAGAGAGGCATGATTATTATTTTCCTATCATTGAATATCAGAGAACATGTTATATTTGCCCAGGGGTGCAACTTTGGTTTTCGAATTGGGGGGGACATATTATTATAATAATTTTTTATGCAGTCAGATAAACACTCCGAACAGCCTACCAGACCGCTTGGAGGCATCTGCATGGTCCTAAAGCACACCGTCCCTCGTTTTGTATCACATGCATTTGAGAAACCTTTCATTATTAACACATTCAACTTTATTCACTTGATCCTTCCTCCGTCGTTCCTACCCAGGTGTCTATCCGTCTGGACGGTGAGAACAAGGCAGTGGAATACAATGCAGTGGGGCTGACCAAAGACGCAGTGAGAGCTGTGTTCAAGAACGAGGAGGTGGACAACCTGTTCGACAGGAACTGGCACAAGATCGCCCTGAGCGTCGAGGCCAAGGCTGTGTCTCTCTACCTGGACTGCAAACTCATTCAGACCCTGCCCATCGGGGACAGGGAGGACATCGATATCCACGGGAAGACTGTGATCGGGAAGAGGCTGTACGACAGCGTGCCCATTGATGTGAGGGCTGGGTGTTTTTTATAAGGGTTGAGCTTAAGAGCAGTGGGAAGATCAGGGGAATGGAAGTATGCTACCGTATGTGGTGGAACAACATGGTGGATTAAGGAAATACTCTCTATATTGTATTTCTAGACGACAGATGTGGGATTTTAATTTCATCACTCTTGTTGCTGAGAATTCTTGCACAGCAGGAAATGTACACTTGTAGTGTATTCAAGGTTTAAAAAGGGTCCTAAAGTTTGTAATTTCCACTTTGAAATGACGGACTTGATTTGATTTGCCCTAATGAAAAATGTATCAACCCCTACAAAAATGGCCAAATATTATAATGCAGATAATAATTGTTGCAGGACTATTTTCCTACTGTAGAAAACTGGCTCAAATTAAGATCCTACATCTGTAGTGTGCATCTTGTGATTCTGTGTTCATTTACTGTACTGTAGCGTACGTTTAGATAACTTTGTGACTTTCTGTCCCTGCAGTTTGACCTTCAGAGAATGATCATCTACTGTGACTCCAAACACGCTGAGCTGGAGACCTGCTGTGATCTGCCCACCGGGCCGGTGAGTCAGACAGTCAGACAGACAGACAGACAGAAAGACAGGGCACCTGTCTCTGTGGTAGTCCACTCCAGGAGCATGTCTGCCACGTTTCTCATACTCACCTTACAGTGGTAGGCCACTCCAGTGAGTCAACCAATCATCTGTCACTGTGGTGGGCCTGGACCACTCTGCTGGACAGAATGTCTATCATACCTCACTGCTTCCTGAGAGACATCTTTCCTTTTTCTCCTTTTCGCTGTTCTGTACAGTTACCTGGCTCACCTTCAAACGGTAACACTGTTTTTTAATTCCAGTGCCCCAAGAAGGTGGTGACGGAGGCCCCTCCCATAGAGATTCCCACCCCCACCCCTGCAAGGGAGGAGCAGCAGAGAGGACCCCAGGCGGTCAACTGCTCATGTCCCGCTGGAGAGAGGGTAAGATCTATTATAAAATGGGGGGTTAAAGACCTGAATGCTGATTGGCTGAAAGCCGTGGTATATGAGACCGTATATCACGGGTATGACAAAACATGTATTTTTACTGTTCTAATTATATTGGTAACCAGTTTTTCATTAGCAATAAGGCACCTTGTGCCTAACAACAGCCCTTAGCCATGGTATATTGGCTATATACCACACCCCCTCCCGCTTTATCACTTAATTATAGGTCATAGCTCCTCTATATCAATGGTCATGTGTTTTACGGTTTCCAAAAATCTGTTTATTTAAAGGGATAGTTAGTGATTTTGGCAATGTGGCCCTGTATCTACTTCCCCAGAGTCAGATGAACCATTTTATGTCTATGTGTGCAGTTTGAAGGAAGTTGTTAACCAGCGCTAGTGCCTATTGCTAACTAGCATAAGGACTGGAAGTATACCCATAGACTTGCAGTCATTGCACTAACCCTAGTTAGCATGGCTCGCAAAACTACCGCTAACTTCCTTCGTACTGGACACAGAGACATAAAAATTGTATTCATCTGACTCAAGGAAAGTAGACATAGGGCCTCACTGACGAAATTCAGATGTATCCCTTTAATGTTTCACTCATTTGCAAAAGATATCTTATTTTCAATGTGACTACCTGATGTAATAATGGATCAATAAATGTTCCTTCCTCACAGGGAGAGATCGGTGTACCTGGCGTTGCCGGGCCCAAGGGTGAAAAGGTCATCGAACGCTCCTCCTAAGCTATATCTCATGTGTGATACAACAATATTCCTATTTTGTAGATCTATTTCTCTGGGCTCGTTCTTGTGCTCTGTCATAATGTCACATGCCTACTCTTACAGGGTGATACTGGTGCTCTGGGAGCGGCTGGACCTTCTGGCCTCAAGGGAGCCAAAGGAGAAACTGTATGAAAACATTACTGTGACAATGTCAAACATACTGTCCCATTTACTTATCTGCTATCTTAATTTGACCCTGTTTCTCACAGTAGGGAAATGATCCTGCAGAAACAGGAAATGCGAATTATTATGGGGATTTAGTTAATGGACATTTTTGTTTTTTGATTCGTTAGGGCAAATCAAGTCTGACAGAGGACAGAGGAAATTACAAACTTTATGGCATGTATTTCTGGATGCCAAGGGAAGCCTGCCCCCCACCCCCCACAAAATATATATATATACAGTGGGGCAAAAAAGTATTTAGTCAGCCACCAATTGTGCAAGAACTCCCACTTAAAAAGATGAGAGAGGCCTGTAAGTTTCATCATAGGTACACTTCAACTATGACAGACAAAATGAGGAAAAAAATTCCAGAAAATCACATTGTAGGATTTTTTATGAATTTATTTGCAAATTATGGTGGAAAATAAGTATTTCATTTAAGTTTTCAATTTGCATTGAAAATTCTCAGCGACAACAGAATATCGAATTAAAATAGCAGATCTGTACGGGCCTGGCATTTGAAAGATAAACAGTTGATAGTAAGCATACTAAACAGTCATATTAGAACATAGCTTGTTGACCTCATATTGGAGTGTTTTGTTGTAGTGTGTGAGGTATATATGATACAAATCAATCATGTTTAAAGTTCCTGCTAGATGATGTGTTACTCTACATAGATATTAGACTTCCAAGGTTCCGTTATCTTAAGTGGCACCTCCTTTATCTTGTCTGCTGTCTTTCTCCAGCCTCGATAATAATTGATCCATGTCGATTGATTATTTGCAGGGCAAAGTAATATCTGTCAAGGGAGACAGAGGTGAGAAGGTAAGGCCATGGTTTTGACAGTGAACCTCCTCTCGTCATGAGAATAATAACAATAACAGTGCATGGGCATCATCATATCCTAACCCTCTTCAACCAAAGATGCCTGTCTCATTGGATCTATCACACGCATTTAACAAAGACAGAATTGCATCTCCTAAAGTACAGTGGCACTGTAGAAAACCAGTATTCTTTTTTTCTTCGGGAATACCACACCATTTTTTGGGATTAGGAAAATGGCCCTACATGTCATAGTGAGAATTACAGGACTGTTGGCCACAGAGGAAGTGTAGCACAGAGGACAAGCACAGAAACATTTCAGTTGAACGTATTAAATTGTACAACTGACTAGGTATCCCCCTTTCCCTTTCCCATGCAGACGCCCACCTGCTCCATTAGAAACACACCATTTAGTTCTGTTAAACACACACACACACACACTGGCGTCGCCCAGTTCAGACTACACTAAATCTGGGTTCAAATAGGAACCCAGAATTAGGAATTTGACTTTTTTAGTAGTTTTGTTTGCTGGAATGAGCTTGCCTGGTAGATAGTTCCAAAACCACACCAATCTGGCACTCTAGCCAGGGAAGTGAAAGGGGTACCTAATCAGTTGCACAACTGAAGGCGTTCAACCAAAATGTGTCTTCCGCATTTTACCCAACCCCTCTGAATCAGAGAGGCTCAATCAAGCACTCCAAGTATTTGTAAAGCGTTAAATACTTTCTGAACCCAGGTCTAGTGCTGACAGCTGCACCTGTAGCGAGTGTGCTATCATTTCAAAATGCACGCGACATGTAGGCAGGGTAACCTCCCGCCTTGATATCCACAGTGTTAGGACTCCACATCAACAGTCTCAACGTCGTGGACTCACTCCAGCCATGTTGACTCACAACACAAGCAGACACCCTTAGCTAAAAAAAAAGATGCATGCCTGAATCCTGGCTATTTATTTATTTGTGGACATGATGTGGTGGTGGAATTCCCAGAGCTAGTTGGAGAAGTGAAGGGAATTTCTGCTTCTATACTATTTATTTATCTGTCGCTGTCTGCAAAACCCTTAGAAATAGAACGACTCTTCTATTTCATTCTATTTCTGGAAAATCCATGTTTCTACTATAGGGTTTTTACAATTCTGTTTGTGTCAACTTTACAGACAGAATGCAAAACTTGTGGTTAATTAGTACACCCACAGGTGTGGTCAGAATGGACATGCTGGCACATTGACTTGTAAGTGGTAAAAGTGAATTCATCATGCTCTGCTTGCTACTGTAGTAAATACATCCTCAACAGTCTAGACTAGACGATCGTACAAAAGTGTTTTGTGTACAATATCCTTTCATTATAGGCTGCAATTGGTTGTATGAAGATTTTTGTTGCAATGCTGCTCTCTTTTGAGGAAGACGGGACCTGCGTCAAAGTGATACGAGCTCTGAGAGTAATGAAAGGGTAACATTTTGACTTCTAAAGAAAGTGATTTATGAAGTGAAGCCACAGCGAAGTCTTTCTGCTGGTCGAAGGCTTAGTGGCACTATGTAATTAAACACTCCCACTTTTCTCTTCTAAGGCTCTAAATGCTTTGGAGGGATTCCTTGGCACAAAGAATGACATCAGAGCACAAACCAAAACTACAATGTTAAAAGGCTACAAAAATGTTTGAAGCCATTGTTCCTTGAGGAGTTTGAGATTGGGTTGGCTGTGTGTGAGTGAGGTTGAGTTAAGGTTGAGTTTGGCTGTGTGTGAGTGAGGTTGAGTTAGGGTTGAGTTTGGCTGTGTGTGAGTGAGGTTGAGTTAGGTTGAGTTTAGCTGTGTGTGAGTGAGGTTGAGTTAGGGTTGAGTTTGGCTGTGTGTGAGTGAGGTTGCGTTAGGGTTGAGTTTGGCTGTGTGTGAGTGAGGTTGAGTTAGGGTTGAGTTTGGCTGTGTGTGAGTGAGGTTGAGTTAGGGTTGAGTTTGGCTGTGTGTGAGTGAGGTTGAGTTAGGGTTGAGTTTGGCTGTGTGTATGAACTGACCTCTGCGTTTAGAACACTGTGGGTCTTCGAGAAGCGGACCAGACCGCTATTATAGTTTGGCCCCCAACACCATTGTTCAAAAGTTGTGTACTAACTGTTCGTCCTTGCTTGGTTATGCACAGTGTGTGTATTCTGTTTTGTCCTAAAAGCTGTTTTTATGTTGTATTTTGGTGTGTGTACTACATGTTCTAACAGTAATCTACTAATCCCTGTTCAGGAAGTGAACCCCACCATATTGTCTCACAACACGTCGCCGCTGTCAGCATCTGTTACGCCATTACGCCTAGGCATCAGCGATGTCCAGCCACCCTAACCTTCTCTCCTCTCTCTACAGGGTGATCTCGGGAGACGGGGGACATCCGGCGATGAAGGATCCAAAGGGGAGAAGGTGAGTTGATCCTTAAGAGTCTTGCTTTCGCACTGTTCTGCACCTCTCAGGACATGTCTGTCACAGAGGTGACTCATTAAATGGTGAGGCTCGACCTACTGCATCTGTTGCCGCTGCTTGTCTGAAAGTTGATTCTACGTTAGAACATGTACAATAGACAGGAATGATATACTTTGTAGATGATTGTGCCTTAAAACCACTTCCAGGGAACCAGTGGAGCGGCAGGTCTTGCTGGGAAAGATGGATCTAAAGGAGAAAGAGTATGAGACAACCATCTTACACTAATATTCTCTGACTGTGATTATAATGTAAACCTTTCTGATTAACTTCTGGATCTTTCTGCTTTATTGTGACAGGGTGAATCTGGGCTGGCAGGCGATCAGGGATTACCTGGACCTCTGGGACCAAAGGTGGGTGAACATTCTATTTCTCCTTGTTGATTCCATGTTGGCCTTGGAGAGTATACAATAGCCAATGCACTTTCATAACTACATGCTGCAATATGCTCTGTGCAAACCCTTTTGTGGTTGACACTGTGTTGGAGGATTTATGGCAGGTTAAGTGAAAGCTTAAAGAATGTAGGCAGCAGAGTTTATATGAGTTTTTTTCCACTTTGATATCAAAGACAGCCTTGTTCTTTGTGTTCTGTGTCTTGGTGGGCGTTTAGACATTTGATGGACAATTACCTCTCTGCTTGCTATTGATTTCCTGTGACCTGGCTGGCTGTCTTCTGCTGTCTTCTCTTGTGTGAGAAGCTGGAGAGGGAGGGAGGGGTAAGAGGGGGAAGGAAAGCAAGAAGGAAAGTGGGGAAGAGAGAGGGACGAGAGAGAGGAAAGAGAGAGAAGGGAAAGGGGAGAGAGCAGTTCATGTTTTTTAGACTATATACCAGGGAAATGAGTCAAAAGCCTGAACATAGCATGTCCTTGTAACTGTGAATTCCATGTTAATACGGATACTTTCGTATTGTGGTGACCATTACTCCTCAGGGAGCCTAGCGTAGGCCATCTGTGGCTTTCCATTGCACTCTGACACTCCCACACTTGACACAGTCAGAACAAAGGTCAGGGGTCAGGGTCCCACTAGAGGGTCACAATGCTAACAGGTGTTGTTGCTGTTCTGGTTACTTATTTGCCTCTACAGAATCCATATACTGTACCTCCCAAGTTAACTTGTCAAGTTAGACACAGCAAAATGGGCTTTTTCCCCATCTACCCCTTTTAATATATGTGACCTAATATGTAATACTACTGCTCAACTTGAAATGATTGTTAAATAACATTGCATCAGTAGTACCGTATCTGTAGGTTAGTGGGCTTTACTCAGCATCTGTTATTCGTCAATATAATGTCTGGTCGTTTTGTTCCTACAGGGAATTGAAGGAGACTCGGGACTTCCTGGTTCATCTGGACCCAAAGGTGTCGGTGTGAGTAGAAGCAACAATGAAAATATGTCAAACATAAGTCAAGTAAATAGTTTCAGACCAACCTATGTTTTCTAAAAGTATCTTTGGATGTTACTGTATGTCTGTGTTGTACTATGTTAGGGTGAAAAAGGTTTGAAAGGAGATAAAGGATCAGGAGGATTACGGGTAAGTATTGTTACATGTCCTATATTTGATTCAAATGATCGTCAAGTATCATAGGTCATCGCGAGCATGACTGGTTAAAGAAATCAAATATAACTGCATGTACAGAGTTGAGAATAGAAAGCTCCACCAGGCTTGGTTAACTCTAAAAATAGCAGAGACTGACACACTTAGCTGACACACGTGTGCAGGTGTGCTTATACCAATTCCCTGCGGGTAAACAAATTGAAATAAAGGTAATAGAATTTTTAACAATTGACAGATTTTTCCTATTTAAGGGTTAAGTCCGTAGTTTATGAGAAGGAATATAGACCTCAATCTCAGAGGGGAGTAATGGTACAGACAGATGTGGACTGGCTTCCTTGATGTACTCTCCACATTTCCTGTCCTGGGCCCGAGGGTGCGGATCCTAATAATACTAGCTAGGGGCTAGCTACCTCCAGTACTGTGTGTGCCTCGGTTTCCTCTAAACTTTAAGGACTTCATGAAATATAGACTTTCACTGCTGCTGATGGCCATCGTCTAGACAGAACACACTAGTCAATCAGTCAGAGTGATGGTGGCCTATGATTTAAAATGATCATACTGAAGTAGCACCCAACATTGTGTAGCCTATCTGATTCCTGCCCTACTGGGCTTCACACAGTATGTCAAGTGGGTCGTTGAGGACTATGGTTGTATTAGGCTTTGAGATACAGATTGTCCTCTACGTTGGGTGATGATGTGAAATGATAGGACTTAGATGTGCTGGTAAGTGTCATAGAGATAGACTGGGGTTCAAGGAGAAGGGTTTTTAGGTGTACGCTCACAGCAGAGTAGAAGATTATTTACATGGTGAGTTGGGTGAAACGAACTGACAGCCGAGGAGAAAACGGCAACACCTACATAAAGACTTTATAACGCACTCATAACCCATGTACACCACATCCATTGGTCGTTGACATACGTCTCTGAGGATGCGAAACAGAACATCTTTGCATGTCCTTCATTGTCCAGGCTGTCAACACATAAAGTGAAGAATCATTAACCCTGTACAGTACTGCACATACCACATGGGTCTTCTCCACCAACCTCCACCGACCCCCGACAGAAAGCCATGTAGTAGGTTTGAGAACAGAACAGTCTGGAGAAGCATTTATTTCTCTGGAGGTGACAGAGGAAATGGTGGTTCAGAACAGGAAGTGGTGGTTCAGAACAGGAAGTGGTGGTTCAGATCAGGAAGTGGAGGTTAGGAGAGTCATCTCGCGGTCAGATAGGGGTCAGGGGTACCCTTGTTGTTGACAGATAGAACAGTCACAAAGCATGCGAGACATGTGTGTGATGTATTCAGCACTAGCTACCGGCTAGAAAAAGTGATGAAACAACAAGGTCTTAGATAGAATGCAGTACAGCTGGGAAGATGTGGCAAGGTTATTGTTAGTCATAAGCAGGTTACTTTAGAATCTCATCTCTTATGTACCTTGTACCATTTCTATTCAACATTGAACACGGTCCCTTCTTCCTCACAGGGTGCCAAAGGTATTGACGGATTTCCTGGAAAACCTGGTGTTCCTGGAAAAGATGTGAGTTGTCATTTTCTGTTTTGCAGGTGCATAACGATGTTTACAGAAGAGAAAGACCTGAATATTTCTTTCACTGGTAATAACTGCTCATTTCAGAATGCTGTTTTGTTTTGATTTACTGTCTAGGGTTTGGGAGGACTGACTGGTGCACCTGGAGCCGCTGGAGTGAAAGGGGAAAAGGTATGGTCCTCTCTCTATCAAACACTGTAATACAACACATGATCATGAACAATACAATATGTGAATCGGGACAAAACTTTCGTCAAAGAACACTCAAAAAAACACATGAAACAAGAGTTGATATGCTATGCATCATTTTAGGATTGATAGGCTGAAGGTCTCATCCAGAGAGACTCGCAAACAGTGCATTAGCCGGTAAAACATTCACATAATATTATGATCAGTGCAGGTAAACCTTTAAAAAATCTACAAAATCTTTCGCCAGACTGAACTCCTGTCAGACTGAACTACAATTTTTTACAGTGTTTTCCAGATGAACCTCTGTTTTCCAACCTCTTTTCATGCCCCTCTTTTACCATCAAATGTGGCCCATTAATCTGTCTGATATGATAATAGATTAATCTTGTCTGTCTATAATTACACACGCACACACACACACGCGCGAGCACACACACACACGCGCGAGCACACACACACACACACACACACACACACACACACACACACACACACACACACACACACACACACACACACACACACACACACACACACACACACACACACACACACACACACACACACACACCTCAAGCACTGTATGAAAAGTTAAACTTCGCATAACACTACATACCAGAAACTACTATTGCTCTTGTCATTGAAATGAATGTATATTTGCCATCTGAAATATTACCCCATAAACCACACAAATGATTTAAAGAGACAACTTTTTAAAAATTCCTTTCTGGTTTCACTGTCTTGCAGGGAGAGATGGGCCCTGCTGGAATGCCTGGGGATATGGTAAGTCTTTTAACGTCATGTACTGTATACTCCACTAGCATGGATGCCAATGCCAACCTGATCCAACGTAGAGTGATTGTAAAAACACATACTGAAAATGTTATTTAAACCACCACACAGGTTCAAAGCGAGGGCTTGAAAGGAGTGGATGTGAGTACATGGATATAGTCATTTTATCTTCATATTTTTCTGTCCAGTATTTTGTGCATGGGTCTGTATCTTTAAAACCATCAACTGCTTTACTAAGTCTCCATCTGTTGCCATAGAATAACAGTGTGTCATGTAAGGTCATGAAGGAAAGTACACTAGATTGCACAGAGGTTGAGTTACTACACAGTAATGTTTGCAGTAACATGGACAGTATAATGCTCCTGTGACATACAATGTATTGTTAGTAAGTGATGTCTGTCTCTCATGGACTCTGACTCTGTTATGTTTTTCTGTCTGTTCTGTGTTCCAGGGACCTCCAGGACCTCGTGGCCCTCCAGGGCCTGACGGCCCCCCAGGACCCCCTGTAAGGAACCACAATTTATTACCTCCTCTGTAGACCCCACCTTCATCTTTATCCCTATTATGTTATCTGTATAGATAACAGACAAACACAAAAAAGGCCCCACTGGCTCTATAGCTTTACCAGTCAAACTGAGGTAGAAAAATGACAAGTGCTTTTTTCCCCTAGGGTGCACCTGGTCAACTTGGTTTACCTGGCGAACCTGGAGAGTTTGGCCAAAGGGTAAGAGTTTAACCTTTGTTATAGGATTTACATGCTTTTGATTACAGTTATACTGTAGGCCTACATCTGACCTCACTGGTACTTTAGTCATAAGAGGTTTAGGCGTGGCACAAACAGGTTTCCTCCCATATTCTCAAAACCACATAGCTAACTTTCTCAACATGGTACTCAAAAGTAAAAAATGTGCCTCTCGGTATCAAAGCCCTGTAGTCATAGTGACTGCATGTTGACAGCACACAGTAATCTGTATTACAGCAGTACACAGCTGTTGGACTGCTGTCGGATTCGTCCCTTTGTTTTTCTACAGGGGCAGTTTAGGAAGTCAACTGTCTCGTAGAAACAGGGATGGTGTAAAAGGTTTATGAACCTTAACATCCGTGTCAATATCCTAACAATAAATACACGGATATTCTATTAATGAGTAGTAGATCCACCACTTCAGACCTGTCAACAGTCCTACCCCAGGAACACCACAAAACACTACAGAAGGCTGTAACAGAGACTGGAAGCCCTGCTCTGACAGTAGTGACTACCCAGCAAGCCGGGAAGATTCCCAAGACATTAGCTAACATTTTCCTTAAATTGTATTTAGGGTTTTATCTAACAATTCAATTTGTTTTATAGGCATGACATAACAATAACGTCCCAAAAACATAAAAATAATGTTTTTGATTTAAAAAAGAAAATCCTCCAGAAAATGTTTTAACCCATGAAGGTCAATGTCCAAACCCATTCAAATCTGTCAGTTTAAGCTAGAGATATCAGTTTTTTTTGCATGGTATGTGTCTCAATCCAAATCATCCGTCTATGTTGCACATCTGCATCTGCAGTGATAGGTGACAGAGATAGAGAGGTGTTTGTCAGACCATGAGACATTCCGAAAATTGGTCTTCTCTCAAAATTGTCTGTAGCGTCTGAATGGCCTACAAAATAGCATGACCTGTCTGTGGAAAGATGAGACTCTCCGTTTTGCTCTACGAGCCCCACAAGCGTCTTGGGTCTCGTCTGAAGTCAGTACAGCCGATCTGCCAACTTCTGTCCGTAGCGACCGAACAGTTTGGGGTACACACTAATATGTCCCCTCTGTTGTTGTTTTTTTGCACTAGGATGCTCACAGGCCTCACAAGAATTGTCTGAAGGTCCCCGGTACACGTTGAAAAAAATTCTAGTATATCATTTCTAAAGTATATATGGACACTGAACCAAAAATAAACGGTTAAATAAATGTAAAAATACATTCTGGGGGGATACTTCAAGTGGTTTTAAAATTCAAAATCCAATAGCTAAATGATCCTTCTTAAAACAATTCCATATAGCTTAGTAGAACCCCCCCCCCCCCCCAAGGTTCTTATTAGGTTTTTAGGTAATATAATAACTAAATGGGTTCTGGGAATGGACAGTTTTTGTGTTATTAGAACGTTTTGGGAACGTTTATAGAATCAATTTTGGTTTGCTGGGTAATCTGACTGAGCCAGACCTCCTGGAGCGAGCGGTAGGATGTAACATCAGCTGGCGTTTAGATAGCACACAGTTGATGGAATGAGATGTTTTCTAACTTTAACAAAAGTTCTGTCACTGTATTGTGTTGAGGAGTACCTTTGTCATAGGGCTCTGATGGCAATACATTTAGAAAATGATATGTTTCTCATATGAATGTGGAGATGTCACTGTATTTGGTACAGTATGGAGAAGGCATCACCCTATCTCTGCAGTATTGACATGTTTTGTCATTTAGCAGACACTCTTATCCAGAGCGACTTACAGGAGCAATTAGGGTTAAGTGCCTTGCTCAAGGGCACATTGTCCGATTTTTCACTAGTCGGCTCGGGGAGTGCTACCAGCGGCCTTTCAGTTACTGGCCCAACGCTCTTAACTGCTAGGCTACCTACCTGCGGTTTCCTCCTTGTATCTGCTATCTTTACTGGAGCTCTTAGTCTAGCCTGTTTACTGTGGATACCCATGGCCTAGTCCTCTCTGTTCTGTTCAACACTACAGTTAGTTACAGTTTGATCCTTTTGGGCTGTTCTGCTGTGGCTTGTAGCACTTAACTGTACCTCAGTATTGTTGTTACTGCTGCTGTGAACTCTGCTGTGGTGTGATGTGGGATGGTCTGAGTGTGTGTGTGTAGGTGTATTGAGGATGTGAAGTCACTGAGGGGATGTCTGCTGTGATAATGGGGCTGTCATGGTGGACAGGGCCGTGCTCTCCTGGTTCCTCACACAGACCGCAGTCCACACCACAGCCATCATTAGTCAACTGTTTGCCTGACAAGCCTCAAATAACTGTCCACCCCCCATCCTTTACATATATCAGTCACAGCACTAAGGCCGTCTCAGGTTAACCATGACACTTTAGCTTAAACAGTCCTGCAGAGGGCAGGATATCACAATCCAGAGAATGAGAGAGAGTTGAATACAGTAGTTGCTAGAGCAACAAAGGTTTTAAAGGGTTGATTGTACTAAGTGAATTGTACTAGTGTATTAGTGAATTGTGAATTGTTGATTGTACTAAGTGTACTAAGCACAGGTTTATTTTCTGCCATTTTGACATGTTTTGATGTATGAGGGTTGATTTTGCGTCTATCTTTTTCAGGGCAAGAAAGGTGAAAGTGGATTACCTGGTGTCGATGGGCTACCCGGACCTCCTGTAAGAAACCTATTTCATGTCTATGTGCTATATATTGCAGGTACTATTTATTGTGTCCTACAGTATCAGACCATTTACAGATATATTCCATGACAAAACAATCTGTTGGAACATGAAGGCTATGTGTAATAGTATGACTCGCTGCTTCATAAGATCTCTTTCTGATATTATGAATGGAGTATGTGTCAGTTATCAGCACAGCTGTTATATCAGGCTCTGGCTCATTGAAAAACATTTTCTTCTTGATGTTAACTACTCACCAGGGACCACATACCTGACATTACTGATCTCTCAACACTCTAGCTTCACTTAAACACTTCCACTGGAGGGAAAATATGCTCTGCCACTTTGGGAACTCATCCACATGACATCAATTCATTTAGATTCCATATCGCTCTTAAAAGCAATAATTAGCGCCTGAGGGCCTGGACTTTTTCCTGACTGTGTGACTAGCCAACCAGGAATAACTCTTGATATTTCCACAGCTTGGAGCTATGACTGAATATCAGGCCAACCTAGAATGTCTTCCCTGTTGGACTGAGGTTGATGACAGTCTTTAATGATGATGCCATCTCTCGTTACAGGGTCCCCAGGGGCCTCCTGGAGGGCAAGGAAACCCTGGACAAACTGGACCTCCTGTGAGTTCTGTGCACCAACAATCCTTTACATTGAAGGCTGTACAGCGCAGATGTACTGTCAGCTGTCATTCCAAAAGCTCATAGAGGAAATGAAATAATAGAAAGCTAAAATGTATATATATTCTTTGCTTAGGGTCTACCTGGTGAGATTGGATTTTCAGGGAAACTAGGAGAGCCTGGCAAAGCTGTAAGTTTCCTGTATTTTTTTTCTTCACATTTACATTTTACATGTTGACATGTTATATGATTCACTGATGTACCATTGTCAAAGTACTCATGTCCCAGACGTATCCCTATATAATATTTATTGTTGAAAGGGTTTACCTGGAAACGATGGGCTGGACGGAGTTCCAGGAAATGATGGAGACAAGGTCAGTGTAGTAGTAATAGTGATTCATGTTTCCTAACCAACTGAATGTTTCAGGTTTTTATTCCTTACTAACAGTAAGGAAACATCTAATAATATGTAGCATTCCAAAGGCATGGAGGACAGTGTGCCAGCGTGTTATCCCTACTGACACGTTTATGTTCTCAGATTGTTGTCACATGGTAATGCCATGACCAACCTTCTTTCACAACCTATTTGCAACGTTGTGACAACGTAATGTGTTAGTTGGGATAATATCTGATACAATACCATTCATGTATAAAGCTGTGTTTTTCATTCATCTCCATAGGGGCCTAGAGGAGAGTCTGGATTGGATGGCTTCCCTGGTAAACCTGGTCCTAAGGTACAGTGATACTACTCTTTGTCTTTGTCCAAAATGGTAACCTATTTCTTAAATAGTGCACTTCTGGTCAAAAGTAGTGAACTGCATAGGAATTACAATAGGGTGCCATTTTAGATACAACCTATATCTGGACACCAAAGTGACTTTTAAAGTATCCATTTCACTTGAGCTGGAGGGATTGTTAAATAGGAAAAGGAGTAGCAAAACTAAATGAATGGCATTGTGTTTCAACTCAGGGAGTTGGATAGAAACCTTCTGAGATATACCTGTGCATCAGTGGAGGTTCCTCAGAGGAGGACCATCTTCCTCAGTGAATTATAAAAACAAAAATGGTAAAACATTAAAAAGTTATCATTTTTAGGTAAAACTATACTAAATATAACCACGTCTCCACATAATTGCTAAAAACACACTGTTTTTCAATGAATGTCTACAGTAGCCTCAACAGCACTCTGTAGGGTAGCACCATGGTGTAGCCAGAGGACAGCTAGCTTCCCTCCTCCTGTGTACATTGACTTCAATGCAAAACCTCAGAGGTTCATGTTTCTCATCCCCTTCCATAGACTTACACAATAATTATGACAACATCCAGAGGATCTGGTCTTCCAACCTATCAGAGCTCTTGCAGCATGAACTGACATGTTGTTCACCCAATCAAATGATCAGAGAATGAATTAAGTATTGAAAGCATAAACTACAGCTAGCTAGCACGGTAGTGCAAAACATGTGGTGAGTAGTTGACTCAAAGATAGAGAAAGACAACAGTTGAACAGTTTTGAACAAATTCATTTCTTCTAAAATGAAGGAGAAGCAAGAGAGAAATATATATACTATAGTGAGAGTCTTTTTTTTACTCTCAGTTCCACTTAGCTAGCAAATGGAGCTTGCTCCATCCCTGCTCAAAAAAACACCCTGCTCAAATAGAGGGATGCTATATTAGCTAGCTGGCTATGACTATCCAACAGAACACTGGAACTATTCCAAGTCAAGCTAAGCTTTTGGTTTTACAAGTGTATTGCCACCTGTGTAACTGCTTACTGACTACACTGTAACGTTACTGCTTGATTGTAGCGGGTTTACCTGCGCGTTAGTTCTATTAGCTATGCTGACTATGAAGTTACTTTAGCTATGGTGACAACGATGTAGGCTGTGTGTAGAGGTTTGGCTTGGAACGTTTTTTTCATCTGGTCGCATACATCTGATGTGTTGTCCAGTGAAGTCCACAAGCAAAGAGAAGAGGTGAGAGGAGAGCGCATGGATGCGAGGACTACAACGGGACTGTGTGTTTACGCTTGATCAGGGGTGTATTCATTCTGCCGATTCTGTTGAAAAACGTTTCTTAAACGGAAGCAAACGGAACAAAACGGGGATAAACATACTTGCATTTGTCCAATATAAACTATCGTTTGCAACTGTTGGATAGCTAGATATATCCGCTAGATGCAGGCAAGAGTGTGCAAGTGTCACTGAGTCACCTCAATTTTGTCTCACTTAAGTGAATTTTGTGTTCACTTATGTCGTAAACTTTCATTCATATGCTAGGTTGCAGCAACCTCATGATGGGTATAGGGAAAATTCTAGTATCACGTAGTGAACGGAATATGAATGACAGCCATCCAATATGCTGTAATGGAAATAAGGCCATGCTCATTAAAAAAATCGTCCAACCTCATCGGCACTGACTGCCACTGCTGTGCATTTATAGACTTAACACTTTCTTATTGCATATGGCTTGATGACAGAATGTGTCACTCCTATAGGGTGAAGAAGGAACACCTGGGCCAAGAGGACCTGGAGGAGAGAGTGTAAGTCAATAATACATGGCTATCACCTTAAATCATTATACTCAACTCAAAGTGCCCCATCCCACATGCTCTTAATCTTTCTCTCTGTGTGTGTGTGTGTGTGTTACAGGGACCAGTTGGTTTAACTGGACAACCAGGGGTCGTTGGACCAAGAGGAGAGAAAGGAGGACAGGTGAGATTGATCTCATAGCCATCATTAAAGCCACATTCCTGAAATGTGTGCTTCAGCCCAACGGCAGCTCGCATCTAAATCTCCTTGTGTACTACGGTCTTGTTTATGTCTTGTGTTTTCTTTTTTTAGGGTGACAGGGGACAAGATGGCTCTTTTGGGCCGAAGGGTGACAAAGGTGACAAGGTAAGACCGAGATATGAGACGATAGATCTGCAAAGACTCTCATGTAAACAGCTAGCTACTGTGTGTCACAACATCCTTTAAATGCCGTACGATCTCTTACCTTTACTGTTACTAGAACGTGTTATTGACAGTCAGTAACAGTGAACAAGATTCTTGTTACACTGTGTTTTGTTTGAGGAGGGATTGGATAAGCATGCTTATTAGCATAAAAGCTATGTTAGCTGCATGAAAGATAATTCCTGCTTGTACCAGAGGGTGTATCAGTCACAGAGACTTCCCTTTCCACTTTGTCTCACTAACTACCACCAGGGGACTAGTGTGTTGTAATGAGCTAATTAACATTCCCACACTGTGTGTGTGTTGCCTCAGGGTGACACAGGACCCAAGGGAACTCCAGGAATACCAGGAAATGTGAGTAAAGTCAAGGGATGTTGAATGGAGCAAAAGACCATATTAAGACACTGTAATAAACCTCATTGAAGGACAGGACGTATTGGAGTAAATTCGAACTGTGAAAATTGACATGTCTGTTATCCGAATAATATTTGTGTCATGCATATATATATATATATATATTTTTTTTTATGATCCATGTACAACTAAGCAAACAAAAAACATATTGGAAAAGTGCATTGCAATCTGAGGATGCTTGTTGGATAACTTGTCTCTCTCTCTCTGTTGTGTTTTTCTCTCAGGTCGCCAATGTTATCCCTGAGCCTGGTGAGCCTGTAAGTACTGTAGAAACCAACAAGATCTCACTGTCTTACTTCAACTTACTCAGTATTCAACTTTTTTTGTCCAGGGACGGTTAAACCAGAAAATAAAACATTTAAACCAGTGTCTAGCACTGGGATTGGATCCGCGATCGTTAGGGGCTGGAGCGCGCGATTTAAGGCCGCTAGCCTACTAGATGTAATAGGCTCTCACGTAGCCCCCAGTGGACTGTATTGAAGGCATTTCCTGACATCCTGGGGACCTGGAAAAACGTTGAATACTGAAGTCGATCTGGTGTGACCTGGCTGGTAGACACTGCTCTGTGTGAGAAATGTTCTTCGGGTTTTTATGTGGTGTTTAGTTGATACAAAATAACAGTGTGTGGCCAGTCCTAGAAACTGTACACAACATGTTTTACTATACAGCTAGATTTCCCAACTTGGACATGCGTTCATCCTTTTTCTTTCTCCATAGGGAAATCCTGGAGCGAGAGGAGAAAAGGGAGAGCAGGGGAATCCAGGAGAGATTGTGAGTTATTCAGAATAAAATTAGCCTTTTACCAAAGGAGTAACATAAGGCTGCATTTTGGGAAAATCAGCAATGCTCCAAACTCTCCACTAGATGGTAGAAGAGATGTGAATCGATTCAAGTGCCCTCTTTTATTTGGAGTCAAATGGACATCAACCATGCTGCACTTACAGTGCTCTCTCTATGTGTACTAAAATAGTGACAGCACTCCACCACTAGGGTGGGCACTGTGTGTTTGGTTTTTAAAGGAATCATCTGGCATTGCAAAAGAGCAAAATACGCTATAATTTGTTTGATGTTGAACATAATTCTGGGGATGTTACTAACCCGTTTGTTGTCTGAAGGGTCAACGAGGACTGCCTGGTGAACCAGGCTTTAAAGGACTGGCTGGACCACAGGTAAGGAGTTTAATCAATCAGTCAGTCAGTCAATCAAATGTTATTTATAATTGGACACTCACCTATTCACAACCCATGTAGTAACAATAACATAAGTTGGGCAATATAAAAACCATTTAATTTTTTGCCTAATTCTGTTTTGTTAGAAAAACAACAAAAATGCATGTTCTAAGTCCACTACAATGCTTAAACCACACCAGGAGACAATTTGTTAGGTCTGGGAAACATTGTAGCGTAGTTACCCTTTATTTCAAGTGGGTACCTAGCAAGAGGCTCTTGTTTAGCGGTGGTTTTGCACAAGTGAAAACAAATAACCTGAATTGATGAAATAATCATGATATCTTTCTGCCAGGTAAGCATAGGATACTTTGTAGTTAACATTTCATTGAGAAGACGGTTTTCCTTAGCCTCCTCGGTAACGGATAGAGCGTCTTCACAAAGTTGCAGGAAATACGAATCGCTGATGCATTCTATTCATGTCTTATGATAAACTTGGACAAATTAAATACTTTTCAATACATTTAGTTCATTCCCTGCTAAGCTCAATAATAAAAAATATATTGTTGAATTCTGTTTTAATGTCTGGATTCCGTGGTTCCGTCGATGTTCTCTGCACCGTACATTGTATAGGACTCTACATAAGGTGTCATCCATTGGAAAATTGAAAATCAAACGTACTTGATTTGACATAATTTGACATACTATAGTGAATGATTTCAGCGTCCTTCATATCCTTAAATGACTGGCAAGTTTGTTTGTTATCCCCTTCAATTCAGGGCCCTAAAGGAGACATCGGCCCTAAAGGAGAGACTGGGAGACAAGGAGACCCTGTAAGTTTTGGGTCCTTAAGACTGTGTATTTGATAATACTTCTACATATAGACAGTTGTGAATGAAGCCTTGTTTCTCTTCCAGGGTCCTCCAGGGTTGCAGGGTACGCAGGGCACCCGTGGATTGCCTGGCAATGTGGTAGGTTCATTTACATTTTTTATTTATTTATTTCACCTTTATTTAACCAGGTAGGCTAGTTGAGAACAAGTTCTCATTTGCAACTGCGACCTGGCCAAGATAAAGCATAGCAGTGTGAACAGACAACACAGAGTTACACATGGAGTAAACAATTAACAAGTCAATAACACAGTAGAAAAAAAAGGTGGAGTCTATATACAATGTGTGCAAAAGGCATGAGGAGGTAGGCGAATAATTAAAATTTTGCAGATTAACACTGGAGTGATAAATGATCAGATGGACATGTACAGGTAGAGATATTGGTGTGCAAAAGAGCAGAAAAGTAAATAAATAAAAACAGTATGGGGATGAGGTAGGTGAAAATGGGTGGGCTATTTACCAAAAGTCTATGTACAGCTGCAGCGATCGGTTAGCTGCTCAGATAGCAGATGTTTGAAGTTGGTGAGGGAGATAAAAGTCTCCAACTTCAGCGATTTTTGCAATTCGTTCCAGTCACAGGCAGCAGAGTACTGGAACGAAAGGCGGCCAAATGAGGTGTTGGCTTTAGGGATGATCAGTGAGATACACCTTCTGGAGCGCGTGCTACGGATGGGTGTTGCCATCGTGACCAGTGAACTGAGATAAGGCGGAGCTTTACCTAGCATGGACTTGTAGATGACCTGGAGCCAGTGGGTCTGGCGACGAATATGTAGCGAGGGCCAGCCGACTAGGGCATACAAGTCGCAGTGGTGGGTGGTATAAGGTGCTTTAGTGACTAAACGGATGGCACTGTGATAAACTGTATCCAGTTTGCTGAGTAGAGTGTTGGAAGCAATTTTGTAGATGACATCGCCAAAGTCGAGGATCGGTAGGATAGTCAGTTTTACTAGGGTAAGTTTGGCGGCGTGAGTGAAGGAGGCTTTGTTGCGGAATAGAAAGCCGACTCTTGATTTGATTTTCGATTGGAGATGTTTGATATGAGTCTGGAAGGAGAGTTTACAGTCTAGCCAGACACCTAGGTACTTATAGATGTCCACATATTCAAGGTCGGAACCATCCAGGGTGGTGATGCTGGTCAGGCGTGCGGGTGCAGGCAGCGAACGGTTGAAAAGCATGCATTTGGTTTTACTAGCGTTTAAGAGCAGTTGGAGGCCACGGAAGGAGTGTTGTATGGCATTGAAGCTCGTTTGGAGGTTAGATAGCACAGTGTCCAAGGACGGTCCGGAAGTATATAGAATGGTGTCGTCTGCGTAGAGGTGGATCAAGGAATCGCCCGCAGCAAGAGCAACATCATTGATATATACAGAGAAAAGAGTCGGCCCGAGAATTGAACCCTGTGGCACCCCCATAGAGACTGCCAGAGGACCGGACAGCATGCCCTCCGATTTGACACACTGAACTCTGTCTGCAAAGTAATTGGTGAACCAGGCAAGGCAGTCATCCGAAAAACCGAGGCTACTGAGTCTGCCGATAAGAATATGGTGATTGACAGAGTCGAAAGCCTTGGCAAGGTCGATGAAGACGGCTGCACAGTACTGTCTTTTATCGATGGCGGTTATGATATCGTTTAGTACCTTGAGCGTGGCTGAGGTGCACCCGTGACCGGCTCGGAAACCAGATTGCACAGCGGAGAAGGTACGGTGGGATTCGAGATGGTCAGTGACCTGTTTGTTGACTTGGCTTTCGAAGACCTTAGATAGGCAGGGCAGGATGGATAAAGGTCTGTAACAGTTTGGGTCCAGGGTGTCTCCCCCTTTGAAGAGGGGGATGACTGCGGCAGCTTTCCAATCCTTGGGGATCTCAGACGATATGAAAGAGAGGTTGAACAGGCTGGTAATAGGGGTTGCGACAATGGTGGCGGATAGTTTCAGAAATAGAGGGTCCAGATTGTCAAGCCCAGCTGATTTGTACGGGTCCAGGTTTTGCAGCTCTTTCAGAACATCTGCTATCTGGATTTGGGTAAAGGAGAACCTGGAGAGGCTTGGGCGAGTAGCTGCGGGGGGGGCGGAGCTGTTGGCCGAGGTTGGAGTAGCCAGGCGGAAGGCATGGCCAGCCGTTGAGAAATGCTTGTTGAAGTTTTCGATAATCATGGATTTATCGGTGGTGACCGTGTTACCTAGCCTCAGTGCAGTGGGCAGCTGGGAGGAGGTGCTCTTGTTCTCCATGGACTTCACAGTGTCCCAGAACTTTTTGGAGTTGGAGCTACAGGATGCAAACTTCTGCCTGAAGAAGCTGGCCTTAGCTTTCCTGACTGACTGCGTGTATTGGTTCTTGACTTCCCTGAACAGTTGCATATCGCTGGGAATATTCGATGCTATTGCAGTCCGCCACAGGATGTTTTTGTGCTGGTCGAGGGCAGTCAGGTCTGGAGTGAACCAAGGGCTGTATCTGTTCTTAGTTCTGCATTTTTGAACGGAGCATGCCTATCTAAAATGGTGAGGAAGTTACTTTTAAAGAATGACCAGGCATCCTCAACTGACGGGATGAGGTCAATGTCCTTCCAGGATACCCGGGCCAGGTCGATTAGAAAGGCCTGCTCACAGAAGTGTTTTAGGGAGCGTTTGACAGTGATGAGGGGTGGTTGTTTGACTGCGGCTCCGTAGCGGATACAGGCAATGAGGCAGTGATCGCTGAGATCCTGGTTGAAGACAGCAGAGGTGTATTTGGAGGGCCAGTTGGTCAGGATGACGTCTATGAGGGTGCCCTTGTTTACAGAGTTAGGGTTGTACCTGGTGGGTTCCTTGATGATTTGTGTGAGATTGAGGGCATCTAGCTTAGATTGTAGGACTGCCGGGGTGTTAAGCATATCCCAGTTTAGGTCACCTAACAGAACAAACTCTGTAGCTAGATGGGGGGCGATCAATTCACAAATGGTGTCCAGGGCACAGCTGGGAGCTGAGGGGGGTCGGTAGCAGGCGGCAACAGTGAGAGACTTATTTCTGGAGAGAGTAATTTTCAAAATTAGTAGTTCGAACTGTTTGGGTATGGACCTGGAAAGTATGACATTACTTTGCAGGCTATCTCTGCAGTAGACTGTGGAGATGACAATCCAAAAACATTTTAAACATATGGAATTTGTTTGTTGGTGTCCGAGGACATCCCTAATGCTTTAAACTAACCTTTAACCTAACGTGTGCCTTGAACTGCTCTCTCTGTCTATGACACAGGGCATCCCTGGAACCCTTGGACCACCTGGAATAGCTGGACAGAGAGGAGAGAGGGTCAGTAATCTTATCACTGCTATATGCATCCAAACACATGTGATCTCAAATGTGTTGCAATAGGGACATCATATTGTAACTCATGTGTTCTAGGGACATCATATTGTAACTCATGTGTTCTAGGGACATCATATTGTAACTCATGTGTTCTAGGGACATCATATTGTAACTCATGTGTTCTAGGGACATCATATTGTAACTCATGTGTTCTAGGGACATCATATTGTAACTCATGTGTTCTAGGGACATCATATTGTAACTCATGTGTTCTAGGAACATCATATTGTAACTCATGTGTTCTAGGGACATCATATTGTAACTCATGTGTTCTAGGGACATCATATTGTAACTCATGTGTTCTAGGGACATCATATTGTAACTCACGTGTTCTAGCAACATCATATTGTAACTCATGTGTTCTAGAGACATCATATTGTAACTCGTGTGTTCTAGGGACATCATATTGTAACTCATGTGTTCTAGCAACATCATATTGTAACTCATATGTTCTAGAGACATCATATTGTAACTCGTAACTCAAGTGTTCTAGGGACGTCATATTGTAACTCATGTGTTCTAGGAATATCATATTGTAACTCATGTGTTCTAGGGACGTCATATTGTAACTCATGTGTTCTAGGAAAATCATATTGTAACTCATGTGTTCTAGGGACATCATATTGTAACTCATGTGTTCTAGGGACATCATATTGTAACTCATGTGTTCTAGGAATATCATATTGTAACTCATGTGTTCTAGAGACATCATATTGTAAAACGTGTGTTCTAGAGACATCATATTGTAACTCGTAACTCGTGTGTTCTAGGAACATCATATTGTAACTCGTAACTCGTGTGTTCTAGGAACATCATATTGTAACTCGTGTTCTAGAGACATCATATTGTAACTCGTAACTCTTGTGTTCTAGGGACATCATATTGTAACTCTTGTGTTCTAGGGACATCATATTGTAACTTGTGTGTTCTAGGAATATCATATTATAACTTGTAACTCATGTGTTCTAGGAACAACATATTGTAACTCATGTGTTCTAGGAACATCATATTGTAACTCATGTGTTCTAGGAACATCATATTGTAACTCGTGTTCTAGGAACATCATATTGTAACTCATGTGTTCTAGGAACATCATATTGTAACTCATGTGTTCTAGCAACATCATATTGTAACTTGTGTGTTCTAGGGACATCATATTGTAACGTGTAACTCATGTGTTCTAGGAACATCATATTGTAACTCATGTGTTCTAGGAACATCATATTGTAACTTGTGTGTTCTAGGGACATCATATTGTAACGTGTAACTCATGTGTTCTAGGAACATCATATTGTAACTCATGTGTTCTAGGAACATCATATTGTAACTTGTGTGTTCTAGGAATATCATATTATAACTTGTAACTCATGTGTTCTAGGAACAACATATTGTAACTCATGTGTTCTAGGGACAACATATTGTAACTCATGTGTTCTAGGGACATCATATTGTAACTCATGTGTTCTAGGGACATCATATTGTAACTCATGTGTTCTAGCAACATCATATTGTAACTCATGTGTTCTAGGGACATCATATTGTAACTCATGTGTTCTAGGGACATCATATTGTAACTCATGTGTTCTAGGGACATCATATTGTAACTCATGTGTTCTAGGGACATCATATTGTAACTCATGTGTTCTAGGGACATCATATTGTAACTCATGTGTTCTAGGGACATCATATTGTAACTCATATGTTCTAGGGACATCATATTGTAACATGCGCTGTATGAATGACTATGCTATGTGTTCCAGGGAGATTTGGGGAAGGAGGGTCGTGCTGGCCCCCCAGGTCCCCCTGGAGATGCAGGCATACAAGGACCCCCTGGCCTACCAGGGAAGGGCAAAGACGGACAGAACGTAAGACACAGAAACATCACTCTTCATAAGACATTCAAACCGTTGTTATGGCTAGCAGTTTCTCCTGTCCGTGTCACCAATATAACCAAGGTCAAGAGTTTAGCCTGGTCTGGTGCCGTAGTGAGGGAAATCTCCTGACTGCAGAGTTAACACACATCTATCTTGACTCTAAGAAATATGAACCAGAGTTTGTTGGCACTTATGCAATCAGGCCATTAAAACCTCAGGTTCTGGAGTTTCAAATGAAAAGCCCTTCACATCCTGTACGGGTATTGGCTGCACATGTACATAAATCAACATGCATTTAAATACAACCATATTAAAATATGACTGGTTATGTTAGTACCGTACAACCCACATTATACAGTTATGCCAGTGATTTGACCTGGAACCTGTTTACTCATTTTCTAAACCACAGGCCATATGGTGATAGTGCTGAGAAAGCAAACAAACAGCACATACCCAGTTTGTGCTTTTATCACATGAAACTAATGAAGGAACCCAGCAGGACGGTGTACAGGTGCTGGGTGTGTGTGGTTTTTAACAGTTCCATTTTACTACTGTCAGCTGCTGGCCCATAACACATAACCCTAGCCTCAAAAGTATTGTACAGGGAATATAGGGGCACATAACAGTCATGCCTACAGCAGTACGTTACACTAGTTGACTATTCTCCACTGTTAAAGTGGTTTCTGTTACCGTAGTCCAGGGAGGTGGAGGACCACATGTCCTGCTATAAGACTGTAAATGCTTAGTGTTTGATTTGACCAGCCGGCGGGCTCATAATAGTGTTATGTGTGATATTATATTACAGGGTGACCCTGGGCAGCGGGGAATTGAAGGACCTCCCGGACAGAAGGTAACTCATTTTTAAGTTGGGTTGGGGGAGGAGGGGGAGGGAGGGAGAAACACAGTGCTTTGAAGCCAGATTCTATCTGGTGACAAAGCAAAAAAATGATTATTCTCTAGCATAGGTAGAAAATGATTAATTTTGGTTGCCCTAAAGCAATTTTCTGTGACACAATGATTTAACAACAACTTTTTGAGGAGCAGGAGAGAGAATTCTGTTGTTGTTAAATCATCCGCCCTGGTCATCTTTATGATTGACACACTGAATACTGAAACTTCTAATTGGATTCTCTGTTAGAAATAAACACACGTTGATGTATCTTGCCTGAGCAGCGAAGACCTGCAGAGATCAACAACCACTCTGCTCAGCACAGCAGAACTCTCTGAGCCAAGCGTTACGATATTACAGTAATGTCATTAGAAAGTATTGGCTATTGCATTAATAGGACACAGTGTACCCTAGATGGAAGGTGAACAAGGTTCTGTTTGTGTCTTACTGGATGGTAACCAAGGTTCTGTCTGTTCCAGGGCCAATCCGGATCCCAGGGACTTCAGGGGGTTCCAGGGGACAGGGGTCCACCAGGAGAAGGCAAAGTTGGACCCCCGGTAGAGAGAGACACACACACACACACACACACACACTCACACTCACACAGGCACATTATTTTGAACATGTCTGAGAACATATGTATCTTTTACAGGGACCTTCAGGGCCCAATGGTGCAGTTGGATCACCGGTAAAAAAACTTTTTTGACATTTTGTCATAATTATGCTCAGCCTTAGTGTGACAAAGTGAAAATGTAAACTGAGTAATGTTCAAATAAAAGTTCAACTGACTGCTGTTTGTTTCCTGGTTCAGGGCATGAGAGGTTTGCCAGGCGTCGCAGGTACACAGGGACCTGCAGGACACCATGGTTTACCAGGACGACCAGGAGAGAAGGGATCCCCAGGAGAGCCAGTGAGTTGACCAGTACAGTAAATGGGGTCAGAAACGTCCCAACAACACAGCAAACTGAGACCAAATATTGTACCTTCACTATACCGTACCTTCTTTGTCACGGCACTGACGTGATGGCTCACCCAATGGGGATGTATTCAAATGCATGATGTGATTATCAGTGTGAAGTGTATCAGTCCAATCAACCTTTGCATAATAATGGACGCAATCTCTTTCAGGGAGCAGCAGCAGACTTGTCAGATTTGAATCTGAAGGTAAGGAGGAGAGCCCCATTACCATAGTACTGTTGCCTCTATCTTCTGAAATCATCCTGACACGGACATATTCTTTCATCGCTAAGTGTTTCTCCTTGTCCTTCAGGACGTGTGTTCAGACTGCCCGGCCGGACCCCCGGGACAGCCTGGTCTCCCAGGGACACCAGGAGACAAGGGACCCGCTGGACCTCCAGGGAAGAACGGACAGGACGGGTACCAAGTAAGGACAAAGCCATAGCACCATGCTATTCCATCTGTTGTCTGATAAAGGTATCCCTTACTGGGAGATGCACATCCTGAATCATTCTGATCCTTTCCATGCCGCTTCTTCATGCTCGAAACACTGCAAAGGGGACTTTGTATAACTTCATAGAAGTAGTATGCCTCAGACAGCAGCCTAGGAGAATAGCAAGGAGTCTCCTGTATCCATCACACTGTGTTTGACTGGAGTGGCGGGAAGCTAACAGCCTGGCTCTCAGCATCGTTAGGCTTCTTGTCCTCCGGGGGGGTGCAGTGAATGATCAGGACCTGGAGACAGGGCTGCAGATGGTCTTTTTAGAGAGCCAGAGATGGGGGGGACGAAAGACAAACAGACCAGAAAGAGAGATGTAGAGAGAGAGCCTTTAGTTGCCCAGAGACTGATGGTGTCTCTGTCATTATCATTACAGGGCCAAGCAGGCCCGACCGGACCCGCTGGACCCCCTGGAGCCAACGGAGAGAAGGCAAGTCCTCCTCAACCACACCCGCTTATCAACCACACTCATTCATCTTCCATAGAATATGAATTATCAAGTTGAAGACCTGAAAACATCCTGTGGTTTGTGTGTGTTATGTCACCTGCTGTACAACACAGTGGCCAGAGGTGATATGTATTATTTGTTCTTCGTTCCACAGGGTGTGAAAGGTGATAGAGGACCCCAAGGAGGACCTGGAGACAAAGGTGAAACGGGTCTCACCGGACCCCCTGGCCACCCCGGTGCTGCTGGCATCATGGGGATTCCTGTGAGTACCTGTACCTGCCTGGTGGTGCTAACAGAACCTACCATTAACCCATCTGTCAGCCTGCTCTTTTTACTATTTAGTATCGCCAGTAGAATGAATGTTCTTTCTGACTCCTCCCTCTTCGTCTCTCTGTAGGGTAACGACGGTCAACCCGGCCCCATCGGTCCCCCAGGAGCCCCTGGAGAAAAAGTCAGGATGTTGTCCATATGTTTTATTTCCAGACAGCATATTAGACTACATGTCATCGGTTTTCTACCGGCCTCGTCCCACTGGCTGGCCATATAGGTCACCTGGGATGAGTGTTGTGGCAGAGGACATTCATCGTCATAGTGCTGTTGTTGATTTATCATGGTTGAAACTGTGGAACTGTCTTGTGTTTGTTTTGTCTCTGCAGGGAAAGGAGGGGATGAAGGGAATCCAGGGGCCACCAGGTCTACCAGGCTTAATGGTGAGAAACAATGTTGATCAAGTTTTGTGAAGGACTCGAAAGGACCTGCTAAAAACTTCAAATAGTATTGGTGTGATAGTAACAATTCCACTCTAAACTCGCTTTCAATCTGTCCATGAAAACACACGTGTCATTTATGGAGTGGAATGTGAATAAACAGTTTGAAACCCAAGGCTGACAACAAAAAGACTAAATGCTGAATAACCTTCTTCCACAGGGTCAAATGGGTAAAATTGGCAAAGATGGCCGACCAGGAGAACAAGGAGAACCTGTGAGTACACATGATATGGCCTGACTTTATTCCCAGGATATTCTGTATGTTCTGTATATTCAGTTTTTTATACATGGCACACTATGTGTCCCCTTCATATTTACCTGCACATCATTCCCTTGGCGTGTAATCTAACTCTGTTGTAATTTCAGGGTAAACAAGGAGAGACAGGACCACCAGGACAACCAGGTCTCAGGGGAATGCCTGTAAGTAACTAGGTCCCATGTGGCTCAGTTGGTAGAGCATGGCACATGCAACACCAAGGTTGTGGGTTCAATTCCCATGGGGGACCAGTACGAACAAAATCACTCTGAATTAGAGCGTCTGCTTAAATGTTTTAAAAAATGTGAATGTAACTAAGTCTGTGGGAATTATTATTTAAGACTGTGGAAAATGGAGATATCATTTCACTCCTATGAAAACATTGGTGATGTATTCATCTTGGTCATTCTTTCCACACAGGGCTTCAAGGGTCACAGAGGAGAGCCTGGACAACCAGGTTCAAAGGTCAGCCCATTGACTCCCATGTCACAATTCTCAACACATTAGATCACTAGGAGGCCGTAATGTGGTGAATATGAACGTTAGGCATATGTCTTCCCTGGTCTGTCAAGATCAAATCATCTCGCTCTCAAAATTGTGACACATGCCTACTCTCATTAAATCTCTCTCAGCTCGAGGATACAATATCTGCCACAGCAGTGGTCAATAGCGTGTCTCAATATAGTGTGACCTATTATTGCGTGACCAATAGCATGCCTCATTACTGAGACATTACTCACATCCCCTCTAGCCTGTTCTCTGACAGAGAACAGGCTAGAGGGGATGTGAGATGGACTGCTCATGATTGCAACTTCCTTATACCATCACCAATAACACGTCTCTTAAGACAGAGGCTTTTGTTACATAGACTGCTGTCTACCTCCACGTTAACCTATGGATTTTATAGACCACATTGGATGTATAAAAGTGTTTCGTCCTTGACCCCAGACTCGAAAGAGAGGCCAACTGTGAAAGGATTGGTTGCGTTGATTAATATGTTTCTGTCTTCGACCAATCAGGGTGAAGATGGAAAGGAAGGACGTAACGGACCGGAGGGTAAACCTGGCCAAGACGTGAGTGAGAACACTAATATAACAAATCATAACTCTGCAATTATCAACACACAGGGGATGTCTTAATAATATATGCGTTGTGTTTGTTGAAGGGTAATACTGGACCTCCTGGGCCAGAAGGCCTGGCTGGCCGGAGAGGGGAGAATGTAAGTCACCTTTATGTTATACTGCCTTTATCTGCTGACACCAGATTCATCACGATGACAACCTAGCTAATAGAAAGGGACACTAATGTCTCTCTCTCTCCCCCACTTTCTCTCTCTCTCTCCCTATTTTCCTCTCTCTCTCCAACCCTCCCTCCATCTACCTCTGTGTCTCTCTCAAGGGTAAACCTGGTGAACCAGGACCTTCAGGAAAGCCAGGAGCCCCTGGTACTCCAGTGAGTGGTCATTTATTTATATACAGCAGCATTGCAGACATTGTAGTCGTTGTGGTGAAATACTGTTTGTATTTAGCGAAGACAGCAGCTTCCTCTACCCTGTATCTGGTACTCTACAGCCAGCCCCACCAAGCCCTTGTAAATATGAATATTAATCGCTTGCAGATGTTTCATCTCCCACCGCAAGATCTTTTATGAGATTTACCTCCAAGCGTAGCAACGTTCACAAGAACTTCAGATAGCTAAACATTATGTTAATGTCACCAAATCCCTTATAACGAGTGGGGCTACATCTGTGTTCCAACTACAGTACGACTACAGTACGACTAAGGTATGACTACGCCATGTGAAAGACCCCATGTTTCTGTGTATATTACAGGGTCAGGCTGGAGCCAAGGGAGACCCTGGGAACCCAGGATTACCAGGCTTTAGTGGTCCCAAGGGACCGTCGGTAAGTAGGGATTCCTGCTCCTTTTTAATGTAAACATTATCACTAGGGTTCTAAGCTACTGTTGCCAGCGGTGTAAAGTAACTAAGTAAGAATACTTTAAAGTACTACTTAAATAGTTTTTGGGGGTATCAGTACTTTACTATTTTATATTTTTGACAACTTTTACTTTTACTCCACTACATTCTTAAATAATACTTTTTACATTTTCTCTGACACCCAAAAGTTGTCGTTACATTTCAAATGCTCAGGCAGGACAGCAATATGGTTAAATTCATGCATCTATCAATATAACGCATTGTCATCCCTACTGCCACTGATCTTGCGGACTCACGAAACACAAACAGTGAGTTTGTAAATGGTGTCTGAGTGTTGGAGTGTCCTCCTGGCTATCCATAAATTAATTAAAAACAAACCAAATTGTGACATCTGGTTTCCATATTATAAGGAATTTGATGTATAGCATTTACTTTTACTCAAGAATGAAATTTGCGTACTTTTCCCACCCCTACTTAAGGTCATTTAAAAACAGATACTTTACTCAAGTAGTATTTTACTGGGTGACTTTCACTTTTACTTGAGTAATTTTCTGTTAAAGTATCTTTACTTTTACTCTTTACCTCCTAGTCCTACCACTCATGTTGGAACAGTCTGAGTTGATGTTCTGCCATAAGAAGATTGGAAGTTGTGATGCAAGCGTTTCTGATTTGATCAAATGTATTTCTATATAAATGTCTCAGCCTTCGATCTGTCTGTCTATCTAGGGTCCTGCTGGTCCGGTCGGCCCAGAGGGGAAACAGGTAAGAACCATTGGTTAAGGGCTTGTAAGTAAGTATTTCACAGCGCATGTGACAAATAAAATATGATTTTATTTTATTTTATTGATTGGTTTGTTGCTAGATTCTTTTAGAGACATATTTCAATTTTCATCAGCTACTTTTAGTGTCTTTACAATGGATATAATGTGGGAAGTGGATTGGGCGAAGTCTCGCCCACAGCACATTATATCAACTCTTTATCTGTTTCACAGGGTATGTCTGGCAGAGCAGGAGAACGTGGAGTCAAAGGAGAGAGGGTGAGTTCATACAGGACACCTGCCTAACCAATGACCTTAAACAACATTGTTGATATTGTCTCTGAGTGAGTTTTGTTGGATGTCTTTGTAGGGCGACTCAGGTGGGAAGGGAGATAAGGGACCTGTTGGAGATCCTGGTATGCCTGGTAACCAGGGGCTCCCAGGTCGTAAGGGCCACACAGGGATGATGGGTATGTCCGGGCCCCCAGGAGAGTTGGGTCTTACTGGGCCTCAGGGAACACCTGGAAACCCCGGACAACCAGGACCACGGGTGAGTAGTGATTTGAATACTTGCACTTTACAGAATACTCTGGTTCAATCTCAATCACATTGCTATAGAAAATAGTACAGACATCTACAACTCGATGACCTAAACATGCTATTTTCTCCTTCCACAGGGAGAGTCACCATCACTGGAAACAATGAGAAGGCTGATCCAGGAGGAACTAGCGAAAGCGCTAGATGGTGAGACTGGTGTATTGTTAGGAACAATGGGACATTAGTGCAATCTGCAATGTATGCAAAGTTCGTTTGACCTCAAATGAGCTGTGCATGTCATAATCGTGTGTGTCCTTGTGTTCCCCCTCCAGCCAAAATGGCGTACCTGATGGCCCAGATCCAGCCGGCCCATGTGAAGAGCACGGCAGGTCGGCCAGGACCTCCAGGCCCCTCGGGGAAAGAAGGGAGCGACGGTCGCCCCGGACCACCAGGGGAGCCTGGCATGCCTGGGCAGAACGGAGGAGACGGCATGAGGGGACCCATGGGTCCTAAAGGTAACTGATCCCAAGTCCCATTGTTTTTGGTCATGCTTCCTGTATTTATTGGTTCAGATAAACACACTGTGAGAGCATAATATTAGAGTGTAATATTGTCAAAACACTACATGAGAGGTTTCAGGTTTCCAACTCAGAAAACACGATTGCTACCCATTGATATTAGTCACCTTTGGTGGTCTTTATTGATGTTTTCTTGATTCAGACATTGTCTTTAAGAACATCATTGTGAGTGTTGTGTCTGTCGTCTCTGTGACATCCAGGTGAGAGAGGATCCAGAGGAGACAAGGGAGAAAACGGAGTTGGACAGAGAGGAGAGACTGGACCATCAGGTCCTATAGGTACAGTAAATCTATTACAGCAATATATCAATATAATGTCTCTATTACTACAGTATCATTCTAAATGGATGATTGTTTGTATCCATCTTGAGATCCTTTGTTGCTAAACTATGAGCTATCCAGCATGAGTGGGGTGAGTGACTGGCATTTGAACTTCCTAAGAAAGCAGCAGTTGCTTCATTGTGACTCTTTGCCATTCACTTGCTATTCCACCCCCCAGGACCAGCAGGTATGCCAGGCTATGGTAAGGACGGGCAGCCCGGGGCGGCTGGAGCTCAGGGAGAACCAGGGAACCCTGGTCCCCATGGCCAGGCAGGCCCCAGTGGACCCCCAGGGCAGTGTGACCCCTCCCAGTGTGCCTACTATGCCAGCCTGGGAGCACGACCCCACACCAAGAACGTCAAGGGGAATTAAAGAGACAGAGACACACAGAAGGTGCGTCCGATATGGCAACATCTAAAGGGAATAGGATGCCACGTCGGACGCAGCCAGAGAGCTACAGGACCCTACCCAAGTCCAGATATTTATGAACTGGGATGTGTCAGGATGAACCAAGAACTTTTCTTTCTATTACGATGTTTCTTCTCGGTGTGGAGGGATCTCGAGAGAAGTGTGCTGCCTTTGGGGGGGGGGTATTGCCTTTGGGGGGGGTATATTTGGTATTGTCATCATCAAGAATTACACAACTTGTTCAATTTAGACGGACTGCCGTTGTTCTTATCCGGCTCGAAGGACCATGTAAAAGACCACCGACTACAGTCATGCTTACTGGGCTATGATGTGGCAGCACGGAACCAGGCCTGGGTCCAAATAGTATTTGTTTTCACTTGTTTGAACTTGCCTCACACAATGGAACCTATGGAATAGTCCCCAAATGTGCAAACCCGGCCTATCAGCACTTTAGGCAGGCTCAATCAAACGCTCACAACTATTTCAAAGAAAACGAAAACTATCGGTACCCGGGTCTGGTACAAGATGGAGCCCCAGTTACAGAACGGCCATTTAACTGACTCCAAATGATGCCTTAATAGTGTTGTCAGTCTCCCAGCGTACACAGTCGTCAGCCTGGAATGGGTTTAGCATTAGATTTAACGTCAGCCCATTTGTCAGTGTCCACAACATTGATCCAGAGATAGGCATCTCCTCTGGAGTCAACTGGTAATTATCCAGTCAACGATTTGATCTACTTTGTTTTTATTGATGGGAAGGAAGATTAGCCTTGGGGGGGGGGGTGACTAAGGCACAATCTAAAATAACAATACTGAGTTTCATGGAAGGATCTTTAATGAGCATGTGGATGGAGGTGAAAAACTTCATGCTTTGTTTTGTTTTGCCTTGCCTGTACGCTTATGATAGTGCAATTGTCTTGAACAATGACAGCCAGGCCACCAGTACTGGTCAGGGTGAATACTGAGCTCTTAGATTATCTGGGTATCTTACTAGAATGTCCACCTTATTACAAACTAAGATACTGTGTCAATAACACAAACATTTGTGACAGCTTGAATTGTCTATTTGTATGATGTTCATTGTTCCTCCACAGGGGTTCAAACCTCATGAATGCATGTAAGGCTGTCAAGTAGACAAAACCCATAAGACTCTTTCAAAATGAAATGTAAAACTTTAAAAGGAAAACTACATTTCCCCTTTCGTTTCTCAATAAGTGTCTCTGGTGATTCCACAGTCAGGCTGTAAACAGTCTGGAGAGAGAAGGTACTAAAATCACAGCCTTTGTTCCAGTCGTTCCTCAAAAGTTACTTGTTTCCTGGTTTCACGCCACGTTCCCTTCCTCCTGCTTATTAGTCTGTCGGGGACACTGACTCAAATAAAGACATTGTTTTAACTAATAAGTGCTTGACAAAATGAGTTCGTTCTTCCCTGTGTTGTATATTCTGATTGGTAAGGTCAGTGAGTATTCTGTCTGAAGGATGTTCCTCACTCAACCCCCATCGGACCAATTATACCTTCTCTAAAACTCACAAGACTGATTGAGCGAGAGAGAGTCAGTAAAAAAATACAATAGATAGCCCACTGCTCACTCTAGGGGAATTGTTTTGGCTTGAAAAAGGCGAAGAAATGTAACGCATCAACGTTGAGGTTCCGAAATGTTAATCAGGTCACCAATGAAGTCAAATAGATATATTGTCTTTTAGTCTTTACTTATGGATGTGAGCCTGGATCCAGCATTTATTTCTAGAACAGCCACAGTGTTCCAGAACACAAGCCAACACCAAGTGTTCCAGAACACAAGCCAACACCCACAGTGTTTCAGAACACAAGCCAACACCAAGTGTTCCAGAACACAAGGCAACACCCACAGTGTTCCAGAATACAAGCCAACACCAACAGTGTTCCTGAACACATGCCAACACCCACAGTGTTCCAGAACACAAGCCAACACCAACAGTGTTCCAGAACCCAGGCCAACACCCAGTGTTCCAGAACGCAGGCCAACACCCACAATGAAAGCACTGCTTGGCCTACACCCACAGTAAAAGCACTGCTTGGCCAACTGCACCTCAGGTCATTTCATTGAAGGACATCCAAAGAGCTCTCCTGAATATTTATAGCTAAACATATGTTGCGTATTGTACTGCAGCCTATCAAACTATGCCTCATGATCCATAACAGTCAAAGAGACTGATGCACTCTTCAATGACTTGCATACACTTTACCACCACATCACAGTGGAGATGTGTGGACTTGGTTTTGAATTAGGTGTCAGAATGACACAGGAGCTATACTACAGTAACATAATGGTTTTGTAATTGGAAAATGCTTTTTAGCCCATTGATATGAACCTCAGAATGTCGTCTGTTTGATTCCAGTGCTCCGCATAGCAAATATTGCAGAAGGTTCTAGTTTTATAATTATTTGCTTGGCTTGTTTCTTAATTTCATATACATTTGTGATTATTCAAAACAACCAACTGTATGCAATTGATTTAGTTTTTTTGTTCATTATACTGTTAAATGATTTACAGTTTGAAGTACCTGTAGCCTACCATATGTGGAATGTTAAAAATGGTTTCACAGTGGTGACCCTTACCTGTTTATCCTAACAAACTGGTGCTAAAACATCCTTCATTACTGCCTGGTATATTTGTAAGTATTGGAAAGGTATATTATGTACTGTATCATGTTGTAATAAATACCGGAACAGATCCCTTTTTATAGAAAAGGCATTTCCTTTCCTTTGTGAGTACTGTCATCTTCCTGTGTGCAGGTATGCATTTCATTCTCAATTGTTAGGTTTCCTACTTTACCAGTAAACCCTGCAGGCACTTGACAAGACCATGCCTTCTATTGAATGTCAATAGCAAGTTCTACAGACCCATTCAAATGAACAGAAATCGCTCAGTTTTACATTTTCTCCCAGTATCATTTGCATAGCAAGCACGATTGGCACTAAATATCTAACCAGTTTGTATTGCTTATTAGAATTTCAATTTTGCTGAAATGATCCATTGTGGAACTTTTGCATGTTAGTATTTTATGGACAATCTACTATTCTATGGGATGCCAGTAGATCCATGATTAGACCTATGAAGACAAATAGATGCTGTTGAGGAAGGGGGTTAAAGAGGAGGGGGGGGGGGGGGTAGGGGGGGGGGGAGAGGCTAGTTCCAGCCTGCAGCAGCCCAATCTCCTGGTTACAGCCAACAGCCAGCCTTATAAAGGTCATATTGACTCAATAAATTAATCTCTGGTGTATAGAATGGGATGTTGACTCTCCTCTCTCAGTAACTAGGCAACAGTGGACCAGACGACCCCGCGATGTCTGTAACAAAGACTGACCAAACTGGTCTCTTGGTGGTCTTGGTCCGTCCCCTGGCTGCAACAGCTTCAACAGACAGAACTCTCTATGGTAACCGTGATGCCACAAAACAGCTCTCAAATGGTAAAGTCTTGAAGCTGTATAGCATGTTGGTATTCTGTGAATGCCTGTTATACCCGGATCGAAGGACCAACATAAAACATGGACTAATGGTTTGTTCTAAAATGCTTCACTAAAGGTAAAGCTAGCTGTATTTACATTCATAAAAACAACTCACCGGTCTAACATGAAATATTTCCCAGACTAATCAGTTTATTACATTGTTAGAAAACAAAACTGAGAAAAACATATACTGTATAACATAGATTATGATCAAATGACTGAATGAAAACATGAACTACCAATATCGGTTTATGGCTCGTGACGGTAGTAGACTTCTTCTGTCATTGTTTATTGATCAACATCGAAAATGAATGATTCCAAAGCAAAGTTTGCAGTTTTGTTATTTGTGAAAGGCTGAGCTTCGTACTGTACATTGTGCTGGAGAGGACGTTTTTTATGACAAGGAATTAAACAGTACATGCATAGAAGAAAAAGGCACAGTATTTACCTTTGTATTACTTGAAAACCAACATAGTGCCCTGTTTGTCTGCCCAACATACAGTATGTCTGTTGAGTGAGAGAGTAAAGCTTGAAGCTGTGGATATACATTGAACAGCTTGAATTGAACAATATGGTCATTTTATAAGTTTGTCTAGTTTTGTATTGGTCTTTGGGGCAGCTCTTGGGCCATGATGGGCCACTCGTCAGCTGAAAGGCTAGCTTAAAATCAATAGCAGCTGTCTTAGAAAGCACAACATCAGATAAGCTCTCTCTACAAAAAAAACGATGCATCAGTCTAAAAGATGAAGCTTGAAAAGTATCTATACAGTATTCCAAATGACATTTGCCTTGTCTCTGTTTCCCGTTGTGTTTTTCTTTGGTTCTGTGGTGCGATGATGGAGATGTAAAGACTCCCATGTATTACCCCTCCTGAACTGGGTACCTCATGTCTCTCTTGCTGCTGCTAGTTATAGAATGTGTTCCTGGAATGTGTTCTGAGCTCCTGTTTGTGTTCCTCACGGCCCCTTCCTGTAGCTGGAGGATTTCTTCCCCCCATTCATCATGTAGAGAGGTGGGGGCCTGCCTATACAGTCTGAGGGGTCACAATAGCCTGGGGCTCCTGTAGCTCCCCTGGGACCAGAGGCACCTGGGCTACCATTAACACCGTCTTTACCGGGAGGTCCATCTTTACCGTCCTTCCCAATGCCAGGGCTGCCAGCCACACCTGAGAGAGAGACAAAGGATTAGGGAGATGACGAAAACAGGTACTGAACAACATCCACTCATGTCAATGTGTGACCGACTGGGTTCGCATCCAGGTCTCTTGAGCTACACCAGACTGTGTTAGCCTGCTGAGATAAAGCCTTCGCATAAACTTGAGGAGCTAAAGTCTTCAGGTCTTAGACAAGAAAATAATGGAGTGAGGAGTGGTGTTACCTTGTGGGCCTGGTTCGCCTGGACTTCCTGGGGTTCCCACTCCCTTTTCTCCCTTATGTCCAGTATCCCCCTTTACACCAGTGTCACCTACAGAGAAGAGGAAGACATTTCCTTTCACATGTTTTACATTGACTGTCTGAAATGGGCTATTATCCCCACAGGAGGTGTCTGTATGTCTGTATGCGTGTGTGTGTGTGTGTGTGTGTGTGTGTGTGTGTGTGTGTGTGTGTGTGTGTGTGTGTGTGTGTGTGTGTGTGTGTGTGTGTGTGTGTGTGTGTGTGTGTGTGTGTGTGTGTGCGTGAACAACACGGATGCAATTAAAGGGATTTGGCAGAGAGGGCTTTAAGTGCTGTGTTGTCTGATTCAGTCCTGGATGTGCAAGCTCTTTCAGAGCACTAAGCTACAGTACTGTGGACGCAATGGAGCTGGTCGGCCAGACAATGCTGTATTTCTCTAAAAGGTTTAATTAAGAAATACATTGCAGTACATTAGTACGGCTGTAGACTGTCTACAGAAATACACTATAATGGACAAATAGAAGGTCATTATACCAGCGTGCCAGCGTGAGTCTATACTTTTCTAGTTGTAGTTTCTATGTTCTCCACTGTACACAATGAAATGGGCATTTGCAAGATTGTCCAAGTATTCCATTTGAATGATCAGTTCTTTATAAATTTCACCTTTTATCTAGTAAGTTATTGATGCATGATTCCCCATTACCTTGTTTTCCAGGTGTACCTGGTAACCCAAAGTATCCATGTGGTCCCTTCATTCCCATCAGTCCTCTGGGGCCTGCATCTCCTACAGTCCCTGCTGGGCCAGGGGGACCTGGAGGGCCCGGCAGTCCTGCCATTCCAGGGGCCCCGATCGCTGCTGGTTTCTTCAGTACCTCCTTCTTAAACTCTGCCAAGTGTTCTAGATGGAGAGAATGATTCAAATGTCCATTTGACAAAGCACCCTACTGTACATGGCAGACTGCCTTGAGCTACAAATGTTACAGTGTGTACACAATCTTCACGTACCTTCAACAATTGCTGAGCATAGTTCGCGAAGTTTGATATCATTCACTTTAGGACCCTATTGGATTTGAAAGTGGGAAAAGTATATGAATTAACACTAGAACATTTATATGTCACTCCATTCCAAAAAGTATTCCAGAGGATTATTTAGTACTTGTGTTGTACAGTCTTGGTTCACTTCATGGAAGAAGGTACTTACAGGTAGGCCCCTAGGCCCAGGTGATCCAGTTAACCCCCTCTCTCCCTCCAGTCCATTGGTTCCCTGGGGACCGGTCAAACCTTCATGACCTGGCTGCCCTGGTCTACCATCTTCCCCGGTATATCCCTTCATGCCCTTCTCACCAACCTAGAGGCGAGTGGACAATGCAACATGACTTCAATGTTAACTGTATACCATAACGGATTCAATTATTCCACCCATCAATCAATCAACCAGTCAATCAATTGATTTGTAACATTGTTCTCTACCTCTCCTTTGATTCCAGGAACACCAGGAGGACCCTATAGAAGCAACAATGGATTGAATAAGGACCATTGTAGTTATTACAAATACTGGGGAATACTAAAGCTAGATCAAATGTATCTCTCAGGAGAACATATACCTGGTCTCCCTTGACTCCAGAATCACCTATAAGACCTGGATCCCCCTGTGGACAGCAGTAAGATTGTCAATACAGATACTGTATCTTGCAAACGCATACTGTATCATCATTGACATGATATATGGTATTGACGTGAATCCATAGACTTACTTCACTTCCCTTTGGGCCAACGGGACCAATAGGACCCTAGGAACAAGAAATTAGAGGCACAGGAAATTGGAAGGCACAGGAAATTAGAAGTCATTCAAACCCCTTCATTTACAAACGGACAACTATTACCAAAACAGTAAGCTACACATCAGAACTTACCTGGTCTCCCTTATATCCAGTGTGACCTTTCAGTCCTTTTTCACCAGTGTCACCTTTGTCCCCTTTGTCACCCTGGATGCCTGTATCACCTGTGACCCCCACTGGTCCCTGCTTTCCTGTCTCACCCTGAGGAGAGTGATGCAGGATAAATTAAATGTTACTAAACATACTCATACATATCTGTCTGGTGGGTTTATGTGAGGTTAGCTATCAGCTCATTGTTACTGTCAGATAGGGGTTGTTATTGAAGAGCAGTATGCTTGACAATCCTAGTTTAATATATGAATAAGAAATGACTACTGGCATGTATATTTAATAACCAATTATTATAAGCAGTTGAACTATAATCAAATGTTACATATGGTCAACTTACAGAAGCTCCCTTGTCTCCTGGTTGTCCATCTTCTCCTGCTGGTCCAGTTGCCCCCTAAACAACCACGACAGTCTTATTAAGCATCTTCAGCAGCGTCAGTAGAATATGGATCCACAGTCATGGCTAGCAGTGTTGAGTGATAGTAAACCCTGAAGTGTGAAATTTGATACTCACTGTCTTCCCAGGAACTCCGATTGGTCCTACTGGTCCGTCATCTCCTGTATCACCCTGTACAAAAAACATACTATTTTACAATAGACAAACACAAGGAATGAAACTGTACCCAAGACAGGCCTGCACCCACACAGTCACAGGCAGACACACAGTCACAGGCAGACACACAGTCACACACACACACACACACACACACACACACACACACACACACACACACACACACACACACACACACACACACACACACACACACACACACACACACACACACTTCACCTTGGCACCTCCAGCTCCAACTAGCCCCTGTTTTCCTGGTAACCCCTAGAGAAACGACACAGGATATCCTCAGAATACCGTACAGTATATTGTTATTTTTGAAAGCACTACGACATTAGGGATAGATTACTTCCTTGTTGTGTTGTTGATACTGTTTTCCCTGCCATGTCCCCTGACCTGTATAACCTTGCAGCCAGACAGGCTATGATGGGAAGGTTGTGGTTTTATTGGATTTTCCTTCCGCTTGGCTGTTTGCTTCTAAATGATTTATTCATCTGGTCTGAGGTATGGTTTGACTGGGAGAAAACCACTCTATTGATTTTCACAGCTTTTGCTTTCTTTTAAATACCAGAAAAACCTTGTAAGGTCATCTAATCTACAACAATGTTTGTAAATGAGTAATATTCTAAGACAAATGTCCCAGATTAATATTACACTCACTGGAATTCCGACGATACCCCTGACTCCAACAGTCCCGGGAACGCCAGCCTCTCCCTGTTGGAAAGATGACAGGGATGTTTATAGGATAAACGGTTGATTTCTTGACAGATCTTGTAAGACTGGATACATTCTCTTTATTTAAACTATATATGTATATTAGTCATAAAGTGTAGACTAACTTTAGCTCCATCCACTCCAGGGAGTCCATCCATGCCGTCTTCCCCAGGAGTACCCTGTAATCACAGTTCATCATTGATCACAACAACAACACCACCACTCCGCATCATAATCACACTCATAAGAGATAAGATGTTGCAAAATGTTAATTATTCATGGAAATCTAACTATAAAAAAGGATCTCACGTGCATCTGATAACTTATTGGAAAGGTCATTGTTTATGTTGTATTGTTTGTTTACTCACAGTGTCTCCCTTTGCTCCAACAGGACCCTGATCTCCTTGAGGACCGATCGCTCCCTAAGAAAACACACATGCAATGAACCATGAAACAATTTAAGGCAAACAAAAAGAAAAACCTCTAGAGGTAGAAGAGAGGAAACACTCACATCATCACCTTTATCTCCCTCCAGACCCTGACGTCCACGACTGCCCTCCACACCCTAAAAGAAGACAAGTGGTCAGTCACTACAGTACATAACGGCAGACATTTTGGAAAACACTCTTCAGCCCTAGGTGATGTCAACCACCGTCTGTCCTTCAGTCCGCCTATGGACATTGAAAATGGCAGTTATAATTGACTGAGTTAATGAAATGAGTAGTGCTTACAGGAGATCCCGGTGGTCCGGTGGGTCCTGGGATGCCGTTGAAACCAGGGGGACCCTGAGTGGAGCGGACAACACAGAGGGTGAGTTTAAGACTTTAAACACTTGAGTAAAACGTCAATAAGACGTGCAGTAAATATGGTTTTAAACCCTTACCCTGTCTCCTTTCTCTCCAAGAGTACCAGGAAAACCAATTGGACCTCTTTGTCCCTGGAATGTATTACAGACGTTAAAAGGAATTATATTTCATATGATTCACAGTGATGCGCAGCAAACACATTCATCAGTTATAAATGGCTGGTTGTATGAGCAATTTCCACTTGAAGCAAGAAATCCTATGTACCATCTTTGAATGCGCAAGATACAATCCTATGTAACATGTCGGTATGCTCATTATCTATGTTCAGCTTGGAACAGAAAAACAGAAGTATATAAGTGACAAAGCAAGAGACTTTGGGATTTTCATTATCAGCCAGTGAGGTAGAATAGATCATCCTATATGTGTTGGTACAGTTGAAGTTGGAAGTTTACATACACCTTAGCCAAATACATATAAACTCAGTTTTTCACAATTCCTGATATTAAATCTGTAACGGCTCTCGTGGTTTGAAGAAGGAGACCAAGGTGCAGCGTGGAAGGCGTTCATGATTTTTAATAAACTGAACACCGCAACGAAATAACAAAGTAGAAAAAAACGAAAGCGCACAGCTCTGTCAGGCAACAAAACAGCTAAACAGAAAATAACTCCCCACAAAACCCAAATGGAAAATGACAACCTATATATGATCCCCAAACAGAGACAATGATAGACAGCTGCCTCTGATTGGGAACCACACCAGGCAAAACAACAAAGAAATAGAAAACATAGATTCTCCCACCCGAGTCACACCCTGACCTAACCAAACATAGAGAATAAATAAGGATCTCTAAGGTCAGGGTGTGACAAAATTCTAGTAAAAAACTCCCTGTCTTAGGCCAGTTAGGATCACCACTTTATTTTAAGAATGTGAAATGTCAGAATAATAGTAGAGAATTATTTATTTCAGCTTTTATTTATTTCATCACATTCCCAGTGGGTCAGAAGTTTACATACACTCAATTAGTATTTGGTAGCATTGCCTTTAAATTGTTTATCTTGGGTCAAATGTTTCAGGTAGCCTTCCACAAGCTTCACACAGTAAGTTGGGTGAATTTTGGCCCATTCCTTCTGACAGAGCTGGTGTAACTGAGTCAGGTTTGTAGGCCTCCTTGCTCACACACACTTTTTCAGTTCTGCCCACAAATGTTCTATTGGATGAGGTCAGGGCTTTGTGATGGCCACTCCAATACCTTGATTTTGTTGTCCTTAAGTCATTTTGCCACAACTTTGGAAGTATGCTTGGGGTCATTGTCCATTTAGAAGACCCATTTGCGACCAAGCTTTAACTTCCTGTCTGATGTCTTGAGATGTTGCTTCAATATATCCCCATAATGTTCCTACCTCATCTATTTTGTGAAGTGCACCAGACCCTCCTGCAGCAAAGCACCCTCACAACATGATGCTGCCACCCCCGTGCTTCACGGTTGGGATGGTGTTCTTCGCCTTGCAAGCATCCCCCTTTTTCCTCCAAACATAGCGATGGTCATTATGGCCAAACAGTTCTATTTTTGTGTCATCAGACCAGAGGACATTTCTCCAAAATGTACGATATTTGTCCCCATGTGCAGTTGCAAATCGTAGTCTGACTTTTTTTAATGGCGGTTTTGGGGGCAGTGGCTTCTTCCTTGCTGAGCGACCTTTCAGGTTATATTGATATAGGACCTGTTTTACTGTGGATATAGATAATGTTGTACCTGTTTCCTCCAGCATCTTCACAAGGTCTTTTTCTGTTGTTCTGGGATTGATTTGCACTTTTTGCACCAAAGTACGTTAATCTCTAGGAGACAGAACACATCTCCTTCCTGAGCGGTATGACGGCTGCATGGTCCCATGGTGTTTATACTTGCATACTATTGTTTATTCAGATGAACGTGGTACCTTCAGGCATTTGGAAATTGCTTCCAAGGATTAAACAGACTTGTGGAGGTCTACAATTTTTTTTCTGAGGTCTTGGCTGATTTCATTTGATTTTCTCATGATGTCAAGCAAAGAGGCACTGAGTTTGAAGATAGGCCTTGAAATACATCCACAAGAACACCTCCAAATGACTCAAATGATGTCAATTAGCCTATCAGAAGCTTCTAAAGCCATGACATAATTTTCTGGAATTTTCCGAGCTGTTTAAAGGCACAGTCAACATAGTTTATGTAAACTTCTGACCCACTGGAATTGTGTTACTGTGAATTAGAAGTGAAATAATCTGCCTGTAAACAATTGTTGGAAAAATTACTTGTGTCATGCACAAAGTAGATGTCCTAACCGACTTGCCAAAACTATAGTTTGTTGACAAGAAATTTGTGGAGTGGTTGAAAAACTAGTTTTAATGACTCCAAACTTAGTGTATGTAAACTTCCGACTTCAACTGTATCTTCCAGAGCAAGTACGGTTCTTACATCATCTCCCATCTTGCCTGTTAGGCCCTGCACCCCAGATGGTCCTGGCTCACCCTGTGGATTAGCAAAATAGGAAAAGCACAAATACTCACATGTAGCGATTTGTATGCTTGCATAATCATCCTAACCACCCAATGTACTGTACTTAAGCACATTGTCAAACATCAAACTTCTTCATTAAATATGAGAATTGATTGCTTGTCATACCTTTTGTCCAGCTTCCCCTGCAGCTCCATCATCACCTGGTAATCCCTTGTGCCCCTAGAGAAGACATAGCAACCCAGTTTAGACTGAATGTCAACAAACTACTATCAGACGCTCTTACCATTGGTAGTTCACACGCTGAGTTTCCTCCTAAAATGTAAAGCGCTTTGAGCATCTGGAAAAGCCCTACAGTACATCAATCGATTCAATTATTAGATACTGGTATCTGAGAGAAAACCAGTGACCACAATGGTGTAAATGATGATAAGGGCTCTGTTGCTCAAAGCCAGGTACAGTGCCTTGCAAAAGTATTCACCCCCCTTGGCGTTTTTCCTATTTTGTTTTTATTACACCCTGTAATTTAAACTGATTTGTATTTGGATTACAGGTAATGGACATACACAAAATAGTCCAAATTGGTGAAGTGAGATGAAAAAAAATATATATATTTCAAAAAACAAAACTAAAAACAACTGAAAAGTGGTGCATGCATATGTTTTCACCCCCTTTGCTATGAAGCCCCTAAATAAGATATGGTACAACCAATTACCTCCAGAAGTCACATAATTAGTTAAATAAAGTCCACCTGTGTGCAATCTAAGTGTCACATGATCTCAGTATATATACACCTGTTCTGAAAGGCCCCAGAGTCTGCAACACCACTAAGCAAGCGGCACCATGAAGACCAACAGGTCAGAGACAAAGTTGTGGAGAAGTACAGATCAGGGTTGGGTTATGAAAAATATCAGAAACGTTGAACATCCCACGGAACGTCATTCATGATTTAAAAAAATGGAAAGAATATGGCACCACAACAAACCTGCCAAGAGAGGGCCACCAAGACTCACAGACCAAGCAAGGAGGGCATTAATCAAAGAGGCAACAAAGAGACCAAAGATAACCCTGAAGGAGCTGCAAAGCTCCACAGCGGAGATTGGAGTATCTGTCCATAGGACCACTTTAAGTCGTCCACACCACAGATATGGGCTTTACAGAAGAATGGCCAGAAAAAAAAACATTGCTTATAGAAAAAAATAAGCAACCACGTTCGGTGTTCGCCAAAAGGCATGTGGGAGACTCCCCAAACATATGAAAGAAGGTACTCTGGTCAGATGAGACTAATATTGAGCTTTTTGGCCGTCAAGGAAAACGCTATGTCTGGCGCAAACCCAACACCTCTCATCACCCCGAGAATACCATCCCCACAGTGAAGCATGTGGGTTGCAGCATCATGGTGTGGGGATGTTTTCATCGGCGGGGACTGGGAAACTGGTCAGAATTGAAGGAATGATGGATGGTGCTAAATACAGAGATATTCTTGAGGGAAACCTGTTTCAGTCTTCCAGAGATTTGAGACTGGGACGGGTGTTCACCTTCCAGCAGGACAATGACCCTAAGCATACTGCTAAAGAAACTCTCAAGTGGTTTAAGGGGAAATATTTAAATGTTAGCGATTTGAGAGTTTCTTTAGCAGTATGCTTAGGGTCATTGTCCTGCTGGAAGGTGAACACCCGTCCCAGTCTCAAATATCTGGAAAAGCCCAGACCTCAATCCAATTGAGAATCGGTGGTATGACTTAAAGATTAAAGATTGCTGTACACCAGTGGAACCCATCCAAACCCCAGTGGCTAGATGTGCAAGCTTAAGGACACATACCCCAAGAGACTTGCAGCTGTAATTGCTCCAAAAGGTGGCTCTACAAATGATTGGGGGGGGGGAATAGTTATGCATGCTCAAGTTTTCAGCTTTTTTTGTCTTATTTCTTGTTTGTTTCACAATTAAAAATATTTTGCATCTTTAAAGTGTTAGGCATGTTGTGTAAATCAAATGATACAACCCCCCCAAAAATCAATTTAAATTCCAGGTTGTAAGGCAACAAAATATGAAAAATGCCAAGGGGGGTGAATACTTTCACAAGCCACTGTATGTACTCACTCAGTGTCTGTCATTAAGTTCCTCACCTTTATCCCTGGTAGCCCTGGGCTTCCCTGTGGTCCAGCTGGACAGGCAGCAGGGCACTGCAAACAAACAGACATACACAGACATGACATTATCACTACACCTGCAAGGGGCTCACCTCCTATTCGATAGCTACTAACCGAAGAACACCTAAGCTACCAATTTTCCACATGCAGGTTTGTCAGAATTAAATGACAGCAACAACAACAGTTTATAAAAGAAGTGTGAATTAAGCTGAAGTGTAGTTATTGCAGCAACATTAGGCTCTGAAGCACTTAGTCCAGGGCTCTCCAACCCTGTCCACGGAGAGCTACTGTCCTGTAGGTTTCCACTCCAACTCTACTCTAGCACACCTGATTATAATAATTAGCTGGTTGATTAAACTGAGCCAAGTTAGTTATAAATGGGGGTTGGGGCAAAAACCTACAGAAGGGTAGCTCTCCAGGAACAGGGTTGGAGACCCCTGACCTAGCAGACCCTGTGAAAGATGCTTTCCCCTGTGAAAGATGGTTTAACCCTGTGAAAGATGGTTTACCCCTGTGAAAGATGGTTTAACCCTATGAAAGATGGTTTACCCCTGTGAAAGAGGGTTTACCCCTGTGAAAGATGGTTTACCCCTGTGAAAGATGGTTTACCCCTGTGAAAGATGGTTTAACCCTGTGAAAGATGGTTTACCCCTGTGAAAGATGGTTTAACCCTATGAAAAATGGTTTACCCCTGTGAAAAATGGTTTACCCCTGTGAAAGATGGTTTACCCCTGTGAAAGATGGTTTACCCCTGTGAAAGATGGTTTACCCCTGTGAAAGATGGTTTACCCCTGTGAAAGATGGTTTAACCCTATGAAAAATGGTTTACCCCTGTGAAAAATGGTTTACCCCTGTGAAAGATGGTTTACCCCTGTGAAAGATGGTTTACCCCTGTGAAAGATGGTTTACCCCTGTGAAAGATGGTTTAACCCTATGAAAAATGGTTTACCCCTGTGAAAAATGGTTTACCCCTGTGAAAGATGGTTTACCCCTGTGAAAGATGGTTTACCCCTGTGAAAGATGGTTTACCCCTGTGAAAGATGGTTTACCCCTGTGAAAGATGGTTTACCCCTGTGAAAGATGGTTTAACCCTATGAAAAATGGCTTCTTTTTTAATGTATCTTTTATTTCACCTTTATTTAACCAGGTAGGCCAGTTGAGAACAAGTTCTAATTTACAACTGCGACCTGGCCAAGATAAAGCAAAGCAGTGTGACAAAAACAACAACACAGAGTTACACATGGGATAAACAAACGTACAGTCAATAACACAATAGAAAATCTGTATACAGTGTGTGCAAATGAAGTAAGGAGGAAAGGTAATAAATATGCCATAGTGGCGAAGTAATTACAATTTAGCAATTTACACTGGAGTGATAGACGTGCAGATGATGTGCAAGTAGAAATACTGGTGTGCAAAAGATCAGAAAAACAAAAACAAATATGGGGCTGAGGTAGGTAGTTAGTTGGATGGATGGGCTATTTACAGATGGGCTGTGTACAGCTGCAGCGATCGGTAAGCTGCTCTGACAGCTGATGCTTAAAGTTAGTGAGGGAGATATAAGTCTCCAACTTCAGTGATTTTTGCAATTCGTTCCAGTCATTGGCAGCAGAGAACTGGAAGGAGACCTAGCAAAGATTTATAGATGACCTGGAGCGAGTCAGGCGGGCAGGTGCGGGCAGAGATCGGTTGAAGTGCATGCATTTGGTTTTACTAGCATTTAAGAGCAGTTGGAGGCCACGGAAAGTGTGTTGTATGGCATTGAAGCTCGTTTAGAGGTTTGTTTACACAGTGTCCAAAGAAGGGCCAGATGTATACAGCATGGTGTCGTCTGCATAGAGGTGGATCAAAGCATCACACACAGAAAGAGTGACATCAATGATATGTACAGAGAAAAGAGCCGGCCCGTGAATTGAACCTTGTGGCACTCCCATAGAGACAGTCAGAGGTCCGGACAACAGGCCCTCCGATTTGACACACTGAACTCTATCTGCGAAGTAGTTGGTGAACCAGGCTGAGGCAGTCATTAGAGAAACCAAGGCTGTTGGGTCTGCCGAAAAGAATACAGTGATTGACAGAGTCGAAAGCCTTGGCCAGGTCGATGAAGACGGCTGAACAGTACTGTTTTTTATCGATGGCGGTTATGATATTGTTTAGGACCTTGAGCATGGCTGAGGTGCACCCATGACCAGCTCAGAAACCGGATTGCATAGTGGATAAGGTACGGTGGGATCCAAAATGGTCGGTGATCTGTTTGTTCACTTGGCTTTCAAAGACTTTAGAAAGGCAGGGCAGGATGGATATAGGTCTATAACAGTTTGGGTCTAGAGTGTCTCCCCCTTTGAAGAGGGCCGCTTTCCAATCTTTAGGAATCTCAGTGAAAGATAGTTTAACCCTCTGAAAGATGATTTACAGTAACCCTGTGAAAGATGGTTTAACCATGTGAAAGATGATTTACAGTAACCCTGTGCAAGTTGGTTTAACCATGTGAAAGATGATTTACAGTAACCCTGTCTGTGCAAGTTGGTTTAACCATGTGAAAGATGTTTTACAGTAACCCTGTGCAAGTTGGTTTAACCATGTGAAAGGTGATTTACAGTAACCCTGTGCAAGTTGGTTTAACCATGTGAAAGATGATTTACAGTAACCCTGTGCAAGATGTTTTAACCATGTGAAAGATCATTCACAGTAACCCTGTGCAAGTTGGTTTAACCATGTGAAAGATGATTTACAGTAACCCTGTCTGTGCAAGTTGGTTTAACCATGTGAAAGATGATTTACAGTAACCCTGTGCAAGATGTTTTAACCATGTGAAAGATCATTCACAGTAACCCTGTGCAAGTTGGTTTAACCATGTGAAAGATGATTTACAGTAACCCTGTCTGTGCAAGTTGGTTTAACCATGTGAAAGATGATTTACAGTAACCCTGTGCAAGATGTTTTAACCATGTGAAAGATGGTAAAAAGAGACTCACATCTTCTCCACTCCCCTCAGCTTTGCCAGCCCCAGGTGGTCCCTAAAACACAGCAGAGTGAGTGACAGAGGTAAAACAGCACATATCTCTATGGAGTGACGTCTCAAACAGAGTGTAGATGTCCACAGACAGTACAGCAAATATCTCCAGTGTTCGAGGCTGTGCAATCAGTGTCAAGTAATGCAGGAGTGATACTGATTATCACTCTACATCAGGGTTAAGACGTCAGTATAATATTTGGAGAGATCTCTTATGACAATATGGATTAATAAAAAGACTTAGGTTAATGGGAAAGACCAAAGAGACAAAACTACATCTGAAACCTCAACAGATAGATACATAGGTCAGACTCAATTCACATGATGATACAGATGTTGAATTCACTTATTTCAGGTTAGAGCCATATGTAAGAGGTTAGCATCAGTACTTACCACAGGTCCAGGTGGTCCTGGTAGACCAGCGGGACCAGGGAGACCCAGACCCCCTCTAGGCCCAGGGGCACCCTGATAACAATAGATCATTGCATTTAGAGCTCAAACACCTGAAATGTCCTTCTAGACATTTCAGACTTCTGAAAAGTCGCATATATATTAGTAACAAAATTGTCCACAGGATATACTATAAAGGACCAATGAATCAGTACAGAAGGCAGCACATTATGCTAAAATGTTTATTCTATTCTACCGAGCCATTTACTTTATGTTCATATTCTTATATTTTACTATTTCTTATTGTCAAAAATCCTGTACATATTGTATTGTTGTATTGTCAAATCCTGTACATATGACTAAGAAAACTTGAAACATATCGCGTATGTTTTTATTGCTGGATGTGTTCTTGTTAACCAGTCATATACTGTAGTTATGTAGGATGTGATCCTTATTTGAACACTGACCTCAGGCCCAATGTTCCCCTCGTCTCCTGGAATTCCTGCTTTCCCAGGTGGGCCCTGTAGGGAGCGACATACACAAGTTATACAATTTATTCTATAGCCCCTAAGTAGGGCTGGATTAAACTACTGTATGCTGTCTTAATGCCATTTAGAACACAGGGTGAAGTTTCTCTAAAGATGTTGAGGAGTTTGTAGTACATACGGGAGGTCCAGCTGTCTTAGGTCCCTGGGAAATGAGAGAAAACGCTATCAGACAAATCATATTATTTAGCTATAGAAATGAAGTGGTCTGACATGTTCCATGGCTTCATGGCTATACATGTCAGCAAAATGTTTCCATTAATATCTGATGATCTAAAGATGACAAAGATAGTGGATACTTACGGGAGAGCCTGCTGGCCCAGGAAAACCTTGAAGTCCCTATTAGACACAGAGTAGTCAGATATTAGTTAACATTATCCCTGCTGTTACAGTTATTAGGAAGACAGTTTCTTTAGTAGGTTCTGGTAAGAAAAAAAACTCACTCTCTCACCCACAGGTCCTCTTGGGCCCATTGAACCAGGTATTCCCTTCATTAAAAAGAGAAGAAATCCTTGATTCACACACAATCTACAAACTAAAACATTCTCTCGCGACCAGCTTGAATTCTAATAATATCAGTTGAGTGGTGGATAGCTGCTGTTAACGGTTCAATGAATAAGGTGATAGAGAACAACCCTGTCTTGCTCAACAAGACAAAATAGAGGTTGAGTGTGTAACAAGAGGTGTGTGTTGGGTGTGGTACAGTAGGAGGTAGTGATGCTTACAGGAGCTCCTGGTAGGCCAGGCATGCCTCTGTGTCCAGGAAGACCGATCTCCCCCTGTTCCCCTTTGGCCCCCTGAGAAACAGACACAACCCGCAGCTGAGTTACAGACACAACCGACAGCTGAGTTACAGACACTACAGACAGACAAGTTACAGACACAACCGGCATATGAGTTACAGACACAACGACAGCTGTGTTACAGACACAACAGACAGCCGAGTAACAGACACAACGACAGCTGTGTTACAGACACAACAGACAGCCGAGTAACAGATACAACAAACAAACAGCCTAGTAACAGATACAACAGACAGCTGAGTTACAGATACAACAAACAAACAGCCTAGTTACAGATACAACAGACAAACAGCCTAGTAACAGACACAACAGACAGCTGAGTTACAGATACAACAAACAAACAGCCTAGTAACAGACACAACAGACAGCTGAGTTACAGATACAACAAACAAACAGCCTAGTTACAGATACAACAGACAGCTGAGTTACAGATACAACAAACAAACAGCCTAGTAACAGACACAACAGACGGCTGAGTTACAGATACAACAAACAAACAGCCTAGTTACAGATACAACAGACAGCTGAGTTACAGATACAACAAACAAACAGCCTAGTAACAGACACAACAGACAGCTGAGTTACAGATACAACAAACAAACAGCCTAGTAACAGACACAACAGACAGCTGAGTAACAGATACAACTGACAGCCTAGTAACAGACACAACAGACAGCTGAGTTACAGATACAACTGACAGCCTAGTAACAGACACAACAGACAGCTGAGTTACAGATACAACTGACAGCCTAGTAACAGACACAACAGAAAGCTGAGTTACAGATACAACTGACAGCCTAGTAACAGACACAACAGACAGCTGAGTTACAGATACAACTGACAGCCTAGTAACAGACACAACAGACAGCTGAGTTACAGATACAACTGACAGCCTAGTAACAGACACAACAGACAGCTGAGTTACAGATACAACTGACAGCCTAGTAACAGACACAACAGACAGCTGAGTTACAGATACAACTGACAGCCTAGTAACGGACACAACAGACAGCTGAGTTACAGATACAACTGACAGCCTAGTAACAGACACAACAGACAGCTGAGTTACAGATACAACTGACAGCCTAGTAACAGATACAACACCCAGCCTAGTAACAGATACAACAAACAAACAGCCTAGTAACAGACACAACAGACAGCTGAGTTACAGATACAACTGACAGCCTAGTAACAGACACAACAGACAGCTGAGTTACAGATACAACTGACAGCCTAGTAACAGATACAACTGACAGCCTAGTAACAGATACAACAGACAGCTGAGTTACAGATACAACTGACAGCCTAGTAACAGATACAACAAACAAACAGCCTAGTAACAGACACAACAAACAAACAGCCTAGTAACAGACACAACAGACAGCTGAGTTACAGATACAACTGACAGCCTAGTAACAGACACAACAGACAGCTGAGTTACAGATACAACTGACAGCCTAGTAACAGACACAACAGACAGCTGAGTTACAGATACAACTGCCAGCCTAGTAACAGACACAACAGACAGCTGAGTTACAGATACAACTGACAGCCTAGTAACAGATACAACACACAGCCTAGTAACAGATACAACAAACAAACAGCCTAGTAACAGACACAACAGACAGCTGAGTTACAGATACAACTGACAGCCTAGTAACAGACACAACAGACAGCTGAGTTACAGATACAACTGACAGCCTAGTAACAGATACAACTGACAGCCTAGTAACAGATACAACAGACAGCTGAGTTACAGATACAACTGACAGCCTAGTAACAGATACAACAAACAAACAGCCTAGTAACAGACACAACAAACAAACAGCATAGTAACAGATACAACACACAGCCTAGTAACAGACACAACAGACAGCTGAGTTACAGATACAACTGACAGCCTAGTAACAGATACAACACACAGCCTAGTAACAGATACAACAAACAAACAGCCTAGTAACAGACACAACAGACAGCTGAGTTACAGATACAACTGACAGCCTAGTAACAGACACAACAGACAGCTGAGTTACAGATACAACTGACAGCCTAGTAACAGATACAACTGACAACCTAGTAACAGATACAACAGACAGCTGAGTTACAGATACAACTGACAGCCTAGTAACAGATACAACAAACAAACAGCCTAGTAACAGACACAACAAACAAACAGCCTAGTAACAGACACAACAGACAGCTGAGTTACAGATACAACTGACAGCCTAGTAACAGATACAACACACAGCCTAGTAACAGATACAACAGACAGCTGAGTTACAGATACAACTGACAGCCTAGTAACAGACACAACAGACAGCTGAGTTACAGATACAACTGACAGCCTAGTAACAGACACAACAGACAGCTGAGTTACAGATACAACTGACAGCCTAGTAACAGACACAACAGACAGCTGAGTTACAGATACAACTGACAGCCTAGTAACAGACACAACAGACAGCTGAGTTACAGATACAACTGACAGCCTAGTAACAGATACAACACACAGCCTAGTAACAGATACAACAAACAAACAGCCTAGTAACAGACACAACAGACAGCTGAGTTACAGATACAACTGACAGCCTAGTAACAGACACAACAGACAGCTGAGTTACAGATACAACTGACAGCCTAGTAACAGATACAACTGACAGCCTAGTAACAGACACAACAGACAGCTGAGTTACAGATACAACTGACAGCCTAGTAACGGACACAACAGACAGCTGAGTTACAGATACAACTGACAGCCTAGTAACAGACACAACAGACAGCTGAGTTACAGATACAACTGACAGCCTAGTAACAGATACAACACACAGCCTAGTAACAGATACAACAAACAAACAGCCTAGTAACAGACACAACAGACAGCTGAGTTACAGATACAACTGACAGCCTAGTAACAGACACAACAGACAGCTGAGTTACAGATACAACTGACAGCCTAGTAACAGATACAACTGACAGCCTAGTAACAGATACAACAGACAGCTGAGTTACAGATACAACTGACAGCCTAGTAACAGATACAACAAACAAACAGCCTAGTAACAGACACAACAAACAAACAGCCTAGTAACAGACACAACAGACAGCTGAGTTACAGATACAACTGACAGCCTAGTAACAGATACAACACACAGCCTAGTAACAGATACAACAAACAAACAGCCTAGTAACAGACACAACAGACAGCTGAGTTACAGATACAACTGACAGCCTAGTAACAGACACAACAGACAGCTGAGTTACAGATACAACTGACAGCCTAGTAACAGATACAACTGACAGCCTAGTAACAGATACAACAGACAGCTGAGTTACAGATACAACTGACAGCCTAGTAACAGATACAACAAACAAACAGCCTAGTAACAGACACAACAAACAAACAGCCTAGTAACAGACACAACAGACAGCTGAGTTACAGATACAACTGACAGCCTAGTAACAGATACAACACACAGCCTAGTAACAGATACAACAGACAGCTGAGTTACAGATACAACTGACAGCATAGTAACAGATACAACACACAGCCTAGTAACAGACACAACAGACAGCTGAGTTACAGATACAACTGACAGCCTAGTAACAGAGACAACAGACAGCTGAGTTACAGATACAACTGACAGCCTAGTAACAGATACAACACACAGCCTAGTAACAGATACAACAAACAAACAGCCTAGTAACAGACACAACAGACAGCTGAGTTACAGATACAACTGACAGCCTAGTAACAGACACAACAGACAGCTGAGTTACAGATACAACTGACAGCCTAGTAACAGATACAACTGACAGCCTAGTAACAGATACAACAGACAGCTGAGTTACAGATACAACTGACAGCCTAGTAACAGATACAACAAACAAACAGCCTAGTAACAGACACAACAAACAAACAGCCTAGTAACAGACACAACAGACAGCTGAGTTACAGATACAACTGACAGCCTAGTAACAGATACAACACACAGCCTAGTAACAGATACAACAGACAGCTGAGTTACAGATACAACTGACAGCCTAGTAACAGACACAACAGACAGCTGAGTTACAGATACAACTGACAGCCTAGTAACAGACACAACAGACAGCTGAGTTACAGATACAACTGACAGCCTAGTAACAGACACAACAGACAGCTGAGTTACAGATACAACTGACAGCCTAGTAACAGACACAACAGACAGCTGAGTTACAGATACAACTGACAGCCTAGTAACAGACACAACAGAAAGCTGAGTTACAGATACAACTGACAGCCTAGTAACAGACACAACAGACAGCTGAGTTACAGATACAACTGACAGCCTAGTAACAGACACAACAGACAGCTGAGTTACAGATACAACTGACAGCCTAGTAACAGACACAACAGACAGCTGAGTTACAGATACAACTGACAGCCTAGTAACAGACACAACAGACAGCTGAGTTACAGATACAACTGACAGCCTAGTAACGGACACAACAGACAGCTGAGTTACAGATACAACTGACAGCCTAGTAACAGACACAACAGACAGCTGAGTTACAGATACAACTGACAGCCTAGTAACAGATACAACACCCAGCCTAGTAACAGATACAACAAACAAACAGCCTAGTAACAGACACAACAGACAGCTGAGTTACAGATACAACTGACAGCCTAGTAACAGACACAACAGACAGCTGAGTTACAGATACAACTGACAGCCTAGTAACAGATACAACTGACAGCCTAGTAACAGATACAACAGACAGCTGAGTTACAGATACAACTGACAGCCTAGTAACAGATACAACAAACAAACAGCCTAGTAACAGACACAACAAACAAACAGCCTAGTAACAGACACAACAGACAGCTGAGTTACAGATACAACTGACAGCCTAGTAACAGACACAACAGACAGCTGAGTTACAGATACAACTGACAGCCTAGTAACAGACACAACAGACAGCTGAGTTACAGATACAACTGACAGCCTAGTAACAGACACAACAGACAGCTGAGTTACAGATACAACTGACAGCCTAGTAACAGATACAACACACAGCCTAGTAACAGATACAACAAACAAACAGCCTAGTAACAGACACAACAGACAGCTGAGTTACAGATACAACTGACAGCCTAGTAACAGACACAACAGACAGCTGAGTTACAGATACAACTGACAGCCTAGTAACAGATACAACTGACAGCCTAGTAACAGATACAACAGACAGCTGAGTTACAGATACAACTGACAGCCTAGTAACAGATACAACAAACAAACAGCCTAGTAACAGACACAACAAACAAACAGCATAGTAACAGATACAACACACAGCCTAGTAACAGACACAACAGACAGCTGAGTTACAGATACAACTGACAGCCTAGTAACAGATACAACACACAGCCTAGTAACAGATACAACAAACAAACAGCCTAGTAACAGACACAACAGACAGCTGAGTTACAGATACAACTGACAGCCTAGTAACAGACACAACAGACAGCTGAGTTACAGATACAACTGACAGCCTAGTAACAGATACAACTGACAACCTAGTAACAGATACAACAGACAGCTGAGTTACAGATACAACTGACAGCCTAGTAACAGATACAACAAACAAACAGCCTAGTAACAGACACAACAAACAAACAGCCTAGTAACAGACACAACAGACAGCTGAGTTACAGATACAACTGACAGCCTAGTAACAGATACAACACACAGCCTAGTAACAGATACAACAGACAGCTGAGTTACAGATACAACTGACAGCCTAGTAACAGACACAACAGACAGCTGAGTTACAGATACAACTGACAGCCTAGTAACAGACACAACAGACAGCTGAGTTACAGATACAACTGACAGCCTAGTAACAGACACAACAGACAGCTGAGTTACAGATACAACTGACAGCCTAGTAACAGACACAACAGACAGCTGAGTTACAGATACAACTGACAGCCTAGTAACAGATACAACACACAGCCTAGTAACAGATACAACAAACAAACAGCCTAGTAACAGACACAACAGACAGCTGAGTTACAGATACAACTGACAGCCTAGTAACAGACACAACAGACAGCTGAGTTACAGATACAACTGACAGCCTAGTAACAGATACAACTGACAGCCTAGTAACAGACACAACAGACAGCTGAGTTACAGATACAACTGACAGCCTAGTAACGGACACAACAGACAGCTGAGTTACAGATACAACTGACAGCCTAGTAACAGACACAACAGACAGCTGAGTTACAGATACAACTGACAGCCTAGTAACAGATACAACACACAGCCTAGTAACAGATACAACAAACAAACAGCCTAGTAACAGACACAACAGACAGCTGAGTTACAGATACAACTGACAGCCTAGTAACAGACACAACAGACAGCTGAGTTACAGATACAACTGACAGCCTAGTAACAGATACAACTGACAGCCTAGTAACAGATACAACAGACAGCTGAGTTACAGATACAACTGACAGCCTAGTAACAGATACAACAAACAAACAGCCTAGTAACAGACACAACAAACAAACAGCCTAGTAACAGACACAACAGACAGCTGAGTTACAGATACAACTGACAGCCTAGTAACAGATACAACACACAGCCTAGTAACAGATACAACAAACAAACAGCCTAGTAACAGACACAACAGACAGCTGAGTTACAGATACAACTGACAGCCTAGTAACAGACACAACAGACAGCTGAGTTACAGATACAACTGACAGCCTAGTAACAGATACAACTGACAGCCTAGTAACAGATACAACAGACAGCTGAGTTACAGATACAACTGACAGCCTAGTAACAGATACAACAAACAAACAGCCTAGTAACAGACACAACAAACAAACAGCCTAGTAACAGACACAACAGACAGCTGAGTTACAGATACAACTGACAGCCTAGTAACAGATACAACACACAGCCTAGTAACAGATACAACAGACAGCTGAGTTACAGATACAACTGACAGCATAGTAACAGATACAACACACAGCCTAGTAACAGACACAACAGACAGCTGAGTTACAGATACAACTGACAGCCTAGTAACAGAGACAACAGACAGCTGAGTTACAGATACAACTGACAGCCTAGTAACAGATACAACACACAGCCTAGTAACAGATACAACAAACAAACAGCCTAGTAACAGACACAACAGACAGCTGAGTTACAGATACAACTGACAGCCTAGTAACAGACACAACAGACAGCTGAGTTACAGATACAACTGACAGCCTAGTAACAGATACAACTGACAGCCTAGTAACAGATACAACAGACAGCTGAGTTACAGATACAACTGACAGCCTAGTAACAGATACAACAAACAAACAGCCTAGTAACAGACACAACAAACAAACAGCCTAGTAACAGACACAACAGACAGCTGAGTTACAGATACAACTGACAGCCTAGTAACAGATACAACACACAGCCTAGTAACAGATACAACAGACAGCTGAGTTACAGATACAACTGACAGCCTAGTAACAGACACAACAGACAGCTGAGTTACAGATACAACTGACAGCCTAGTAACAGACACAACAGACAGCTGAGTTACAGATACAACTGACAGCCTAGTAACAGACACAACAGACAGCTGAGTTACAGATACAACTGACAGCCTAGTAACAGACACAACAGACAGCTGAGTTACAGATACAACTGACAGCCTAGTAACAGATACAACACACAGCCTAGTAACAGATACAACAAACAAACAGCCTAGTAACAGACACAACAGACAGCTGAGTTACAGATACAACTGACAGCCTAGTAACAGACACAACAGACAGCTGAGTTACAGATACAACTGACAGCCTAGTAACAGATACAACTGACAGCCTAGTAACAGATACAACAGACAGCTGAGTTACAGATACAACTGACAGCCTAGTAACAGATACAACAAACAAACAGCCTAGTAACAGACACAACAAACAAACAGCCTAGTAACAGACACAACAGACAGCTGAGTTACAGATACAACTGACAGCCTAGTAACAGACACAACAGACAGCTGAGTTACAGATACAACTGACAGCCTAGTAACAGACACAACAGACAGCTGAGTTACAGATACAACTGACAGCCTAGTAACAGATACAACACACAGCCTAGTAACAGACACAACAGACAGCTGAGTTACAGATACAACTGACAGCCTAGTAACAGATACAACACACAGCCTAGTAACAGATACAACACACAGCCTAGTAACAGATACAACACACAGCCTAGTAACAGATACAACACACAGCCTAGTAACAGACACAACTGACAGCTGAGTTACAGACACTACAGACAGCCTAGTAACAGATACAACAAACAGCATAGGAACAGATACAACAAAACAACAGCCTAGTAACAGATACAACAAACAGCCTAGTAACAGACACAACAGACAACTGAGTTACAGATACAACTGACAGCCTAGTAACAGATACAACAAACAGCCTAGTAACAGATACAACACACAGCCTAGTAACAGATACAACACACAGCCTAGTAACAGATACAACACACAGCCTAGTAACAGATACAACACACAGCCTAGTAACAGATACAACACACAGCCTAGTAACAGATACAACACACAGCCTAGTAACAGATACAACACACAGCCTAGTAACAGATACAACACGCAGCCTAGTAACAGACACAACAGACAGCTTAGTAACAGATACAGCACACAGCCTAGTAACAGACACAACAGACAGTTGAGTAACAGATTTAACTGACAGCCTAGTAACAGACACAATAGACAGCTGAGTTACAGATACAACAGACAGCCTAGTTACAGACATAACCACAGCCATATAGAGCAGACACAACCACAGCTAAGTATGGCTCTGTACACAAAAAAATCTGACAAACAGCTTTATCATCTGTCTGCATCGCTCACCGCTGTTGCTAAGATACACTGTGGCAGTGCCAGTCAGTGTTTAATCAATCAAAGATGTGCAATTCTCATCAGGACAGAGAGAGAGAGATATAAGAGGAAGGCAAGGTGGAGGAGAGAACACTGATCTATATTTGCAGCTAAATTGATTGTAAGTAATGAGGTTGAGCTACAGGATGGCAACAAAGAGTCAAATAAATACTTAGAGAATTAAACACATTTAATAATATGACATCTCGTACTTACAGAAGTGCCAGCACTGCCAGGTGAACCTGGAAGGCCCTGCAAGAAAAAAGGAAGACCGTTGTTATCCATTCTAGTCATTGAGAATAGAGAAATAAGAAAAGTGCGTACTGCCTGTCTAAGATATCTTACCAATTCACGCAGTTTGAGGCAATATCCAGCATGGTTAATTACATAAAGCTATGGTTAATTCTTCCTTCTACATGTAGTTTGGATGGGGTGGATAGACTTACATCTCTACCGTCCCTGCCGTCCTCTCCATGTGGCCCCCGGGGCCCCTCAGGGCCGGTGGGACCGGGAGGGCCAGGGATAGGCTTGGGGTCAGGCTGGAGGGAGAAGAGACATCACAGTCGATGAGTACATGAGAAGGAGTGAAGGCCACTCTGAGGGGAGTGGAGAAGCTTCTTACTCCACCCAGAGTTTGATTGTGCCACTAAAGTAACAAAGCATCAAGGCTATCAGGCAACAGAGCATTGAAGTAGATTATTTGCCCCAAAAAAACACCAAGAAAAAAAGGAAGAAAGATAAATACCTCAGCATTGGCATACATCTGAAGAAGCAGGAGAAATAAGAAACATGTAGAGTTAGTGAAGTAGTCACACCACCTTCACCCAGAGTGTCAGAAGAAGCTAAAGCACCTGTCCAAAAGAAACCCTCAAAGCTAGAGGGAATAGACCATTGCCAAATTGATATTTGAATCATAAAGAAAGACAGGACTTTTTTCTGCAGTCTATGGGACAATAGGACTCTGCCCACTCTTAACAGCATGTATTCTAATATACAATTCTGACCTGAGGAGTCAGACTTTAATATGCTGACAAAATGGGGCTAAATTGAGAGTGAGAGCCAGCAGTATTCTCTCTGTATGGAGGTAAGTGCTTATTTGACATACAGTAGCAGTTAAACGTTTGGAAACACCTACTCATTCAAGAGTTTTTCCTCATTTTTACTATTTTCTACATTGTAGAACATTTTTAAATAAATAAAAAACGATGAAATAAAACATTTGGAATCATGTAGTAACCAAAAAAGTGTTAAACATATGAAAATATATTTTAGATTCTTCAAAGTAGCCACCCTTTGCCTTGATGACAGCTTTGCACACTCTTGGCATTCTCTCAACCAGCTTTACCTGGAATACTTTTCCAACAGTCTTGAAGGAGTTCCAGCACATGCTGATCACTTGTTGGCTGCTTTTCCTTCACTCTGCGGTCCAACTCATCACAAACCATCTCAATTGGGTTGAGGTCGGCTGTTTGTGGAGGTCAGGTCATCTGATGAAACAACATCACTCTCCTTCTTAGTCAAATAGCCCTTACACAGCCTGGATGTGTATGTTGGGTCATTGTCCTGTTAAAAAAACAAATTATAGTCCCACAAAGTGCAAACCAGGTGGGATGGTGTATCACTGCAGTATGCTTGAATTCTAAAGAAATCACAGACAGTGTCACCAGCAAAGCCCCCCACACCATCACACCTCCTCCTCCATGCTTCACGGTGGGAACCACATATACGGAGATCCTCCGTTCACCTACTCTGCTTCTCACAAAGACATGGCGGTTGGAACCAGAAATCTGAAATTAGGACAGATTTCCACCGGTCTAATGTCCATTGCTCATGTTTCCTGGCCCAAGCAAGTCTCTTCTTCTTATTGGATTCCTTTAGTAGTGGTTTCTTTGCAGCAATTAGACCATGAAGACCTGATTGACGCAGTTGATGTTGAGATGTGTATGTTACTTGAACTCTGAGGCTAGTGACTCTAATGAACTTGTCTTCTGCAGCAGAGGTAACTCTGGGTCTTCCTTTCCTGTGGTGGTCTGAAGACAGCCAGTTTCGTCATAGCCCTTGATGGTATTTGTGACTGCACTTGAAGAAACGTACAAAATTCTAGACATTTTCTGGATTGACTGACCTTCCTGTCTTAAAGTAATGATGGACTGTCATTTCTCTTTGCTTATTTGAGCTTTCTTGCCATAATATGGACTTGGTCTTTTACGAAATAGGGCTATTTTCTGTAAACCAACCCTACCTTGTCACAAGATGCCGCCGGAGAATAAGGAAGACGTTTTATGTGCCCCCGGCGAATGTAACTTATTTTTAAAAATTATTTTGTACAAAATGTTACATTATGACCGAAAATACGATGTACGGGCAGGATAGAACAGAGGCGTCTGGTAAGACAAGTGGTGGTGGTACATGCATTTTTGTAAACAACAGCCGGTGCACAATATCTAAGGAAGTCTAGAGATATTGCTCGACTGAAGTAGAGTACCTCATGACAAGTTGTAGACCACACTACCTACCGAGAAAGTTTTCATCTGTATTCTTTGTAGCTGTTTACATACCACCACAGTCAGAGGCTGGCACTAAGACAGCATTGAATGAGCTGCATTCTGCCATGAGCCATCAAGAAAACGCTCACCTAGAGGCTGCACTCCTAGTAGCCCGGGTACTTTAATGCAGGAAATCTTAAAACCGTTTCACCAAATTTATATCAGCATGTTAAATGTGCAACCATAGGAAAAATAACTCTGAACCACCTATACTTCACATACAGCGATGCAAACAAAGCTCTCCCTCAACCTCCATTTGGCAAATCTGACCATAATTCTAACCTCATGATTCCTGCTTACAAGCAAAAATGAAAGCAGGAAGCACCAGTGACTAGATCAACAACAAATGGTCAAAGGAAGCAGATGTTAAGCTACAGGACTGTTTTGCTAGCACAGACTGGAATATGTTCTGGGATTCCTCCGATGTTATTGAGGAGTACACCACATCGGTCATTGGCTTCATCACTAAGTGCATCGACGACGTCGTCCCCACAATGACCGCACGGCAAGCGGTGGCAGCTTCTACCCCCAAGCCATAAGACTCCTGAACATCTAGTCAAATGGCTACCCAGACTATTTGTAGTGCCCCCCCACCCCCTCTTTACACCATTGCTACTCTATATTGTCATCTATGCATAGTCACTTTTAGTAACTCTACCTACATGTACTATTACCTCAACTAACCGGTGCCCCCGCAAATTGACTCTGCATCGTTACCCCCCTGTATATAGTCTCGCTATTGCTATTTTACTGCTGCTCTTTAATTACTTGTTACTTTTATCTCTTATTCTTATTTGTATTTTTTGACAACAACTGCATTGTTGGTTAGGGGCTCGTAAGTAAGCATTTCACTGTAAGGTCTACACCTGTTGTATTCGGCGCATGTGATGGATACAATTGGATTTGATTTGATTGGCTCAAACGCATTCAGAAGGAAAACAATTCCACAAATGAACTTTTAACAAGGCACACCTGTTAATTGAAATGCATTCCAGGTGACTACCTCATGAAGCTGGTTGAGAGAATGCCAAGAGTGTGCAAAGCTGTCATCAAGGCAATGGGTGGAATCTCACTTTTTTGGTTACTACATGATTCCATATGTGTTATTTCATAGTTTTGATATCTTTACTATTTTCTATGTCTTCAATAATATTCTACAATGTAGAAAATAGTAAAAAATTAAGAAAAACCCTGGAATGAGTAGGTGTGTCCAAACTTTGACTTGTACTGTATGTATTGTAATAATGGCACTCCTACAGTAGTATAACAGGCCGTCCTATCTCCTCACATTTTGGCAAGTGCAGATTCACAGAAGCCAGTTAGTGGAATCTATGTTACTGGTCGATATGAATCCAAACCCAAAGCAAGTAAAGACCAGGTGGAGACAAGTTTGTTGTTGTTACCTCTGTGATAGGTAACTCCTGGCAGTTCTCTCTATTGGCTCTCTTCGGGTCGCAATGGATCAACATCCACTGTAGTTCAAACTAGAAAGAGACAGTGGCATGATATTGATCATATGACATGACTCATATGATAACGCAGCACTACTGTATAACAACGCACCACTGGGGAACCAACACCTTCTCAGCCTTAGCCTGATCCCAGATCGTATGTGCTGTCTTACCAACTCCAACTCTTATTGTCATGCCAAACAACGACCATAAGAGTTGGCAATACAGCACAACCAGATCTGGGGCCAGGCTATCCTTGCCCCGCTCACCACAACAGAAGCATCAGCGTCAGTATCCAGCCTCCCAATAAGCGTATCTCCCTCTGTGTTGACGGGGCCTTTCCCCTTGATGGGCTTCTTGTCCACGGCCTGACAGTCCACATACAGGGTGACCTGGTCTCTCTCCACCCCAATCATCACCTGTAAGGATATGCTATAGGGTTACTGTTGTTGATCCTCAGGGGCCACCGTAATGTTAATGAGTGATCAGTTATCACTAATTACATTGTACCAGGAGTAGAGTTGCACATTTCCAGTAACTTTATCAAAATTCCTAGGCTTTCCAGGATTTCCAGCTTATTCCCTCTTGATTCCGGGATCTTCCATCCGAGATTTCTGGAAAGCCGGGGAGTTTTGGGATAGTTACTGTATTTTGCAACGCTAACCAGGAGTGCCATCACTCATTCCATCACCTTGTGCCACTTGGTGTTGAACAACACAGAGAGCCCTGGGAAGGTGACGGTCTGCAGGTTGCCATCCTGGCCCATCAGGAAGTACTCCAAGGCCTGCTGGTCTCCATTCAGCCTGAGCCCTGCCTGCTTCCGGCCGTCTTCATCCACCACCTGCCACACGTTCCACACCTTGTTCACCGTGTTCTTGATCATACGGAACGTGACCATGACGGAGTACTCGTCAGGGAAACCCCGGGGGAAATTGAGCCTGGGTGAAGAAGAACAGAAGATGAAGATACAGATGGGTGGGAGAGGGAGGAGAGAAAAGGGTTCATACATGCATGAGTCCAGTGAAGCCCCTGTGGAAGGTCATCCTCAGTGGGAGAGGGATGGATGGACAGAAGAAATGGTTCAAACTTCTCTTTACAAAATCATAAAGAATGTAGTTCAGTTAGAGTCATAGAGAAGAGGGTGCTGGGGGCAACACTTCGCAGTGGGTAAAAAAGCAGCTTTCCACCACATACACACAGCACACATTGGGTGGTTCCAGGATTTCAGATCTTTGATGGCGGCTAATGTCAAAGACACTCCATGATCACAAAGCAGAGGTAGAGCTGCTGCAGGCCACGTTTAAAAAGCATCACGCACAGCGGCTCAGTTCCCTTCCCGGTCCTCACGCCCACATCATGAATGGAGACATCAATCAAACCCTAACACTTTTATGTTCAAAGCACTTCCATTCTCTTTCTCTCTCTATCCCCATCTCTCCCTGTCTCTAATGCATGATGCATGCATAACGCAACAGTTACAAATGAACAACGAGGCCCTTTATTCTTTCCATCAAACCCTTTTGTTATAAACAGAAGCGGTGCCCCGGTGGCTCTGATCAACAGATCAATTAAGCAGTCGTCCCGTCTCCATCTCTAACGCGTAAACTGCTCTCCAGTCTCCCCAGTCCTAAACCTCTAGGCTGGTATTCATAAAGAGTCTCAGGTGCTGATCTCAGATTAAGGCCCCTTCAGTCCATTCATTATCATCTAAAAGGTTAAACTGATCCTAGAGCAGCACTCCTACTTGTCGCTTTATGAATACGAGCCCTGGGGTTTTAACTAGCCAGGCCAAGGGCTCCATAGGTGGTGCCTTTATGGACGGGAGCTGCAGAGCTGCAGCCGGGCTTGTAAATGGATCAAGGCAATAAAAAAGGAGTTTCCTGTAACCCAATAAAACAAATGAAGACCACTCTCTCTAACGTTCCTGCAGTGTGCCTATGTGTGTGTTTGTGTGTGTTGAATGCACCTTGGGAGAAAGTATCTCACAGCCTAGGCCAGAGTTTGATGCGTGTTGTGTTGCAGGCCTCTATCCCCTGCAGTGATAAGGACACAGGTATCGGAAATGAACCTTTCTGACGACAGACTTCAAAGCCCAGACAGACTGGCCACTGAACTCCGAGAGATAAATGTTTTTGTGATTAGTGTCCTGAGTGGCAGGAGGCAGACTGGAAGATGTCAGTATGTTACATAACAGTTTATGTGAAAACAGGACCAATACAGGTCATTGGCCAGACCAGCAGTGAAACACCAGAAGACAGGTTTAGTTATGTAAGAAGGTAACCACGTAACAACAACCTCTAGCCTACTAAGCAATATGAAAACAGTCTAAGTTGAAAATGGAAGATTGTGCACTGGTTTTCAAATATTTTTTTTTACAGGGTAGAATACCAGGCTAGAGGATCCCCACACGTAAACGATCTAGCTGATCTAGGCAAGACACACACACACACACACACACACACACACACACACACACACACACACACACACACACACACACACACACACACACACACACACACACACACACACACACACACACACACACACACACACACACACACACACACAGTCTCTCTTCACACAGGAAGCTGCTCGGGCTGTCACCACCTGTCTCTTTTGATTTCCAGAATCCTTCATGAGCACAGACAGAAACAAGTGAATACAACTACAACTTATAATGCTGCATGATGAAATATGTCTCTATGTTTCTGGTACGAGATATTTAATGGTTACACGAGGTCTGGGCGGGTGGGGTCCACTGTTTTCCCCCCTCGTTGCTAAGAGATGCCAAATCAGTTCAGACATGCTGTTCTCTGTTTCACAGAGTGATAACACCTGTCTGAGACCTGCAATAATACAACACCTGCATCGACCCAGGGGAAAGTATTTATTATGTGTGCGTGTGTGTGTAGCGATTATGTGTGTGTTTCTGTTTCTGGTTTCTTCATTCTTTCTTCACCTGGTAGGTATTTGAAACTGGCCTCCGTATTGAGCCATAATAATACAACACCTGCAGCAAGCCTGGACAAACTCCAATATCATGTTTATTTTTTTATCTTTCCTTACCTGGTAGGGATCTGGAAGTTGGCCTCCCTATCAAGGCGATATGCCACCTGGAGAGGAGTGGAGCCCTCCACCTTCCTCACCCCCTTCAGAGGAATAACATCCAGCTGGAACTGGGTGATCAGATCAAACCCTAAAAGAGAGGTAAACGGATTTTCAGATATCTCCTGTTCGTTCTGAATTACATGTTACAGTATTATTCAACTGGTGGGTCTAACTCTGAATGCTGATTGATTAAAAGCGCATTCCAGCCGATGTCTATTCCACAAGTTACAATGTATGATGTTAAAATGCCTATTTACTCTCATTAGCCCAGGCATTCAATTTATAAACTATAAAAAAACATCTAGACATTATCTCGCATTTCTTTTAGACTAACATTTAGTTTATAACAGTGGATGACGAGAAAGTACATTTTCTATGCCAGGTGAAATCATGCATCATTAGCTCATTGTGATGGATGTATCCAAATAAACATCACTAGGAAAATAGCTTAAACAAACGCAAATGCAGCTACTTTGCTAGCTAGCAAGCAAGGGATAAGAACGTCGCCAGCCAGTATGGCAATGGAATATTTAGAACGAACGACTGGGTCACGCCCATAGATACAGAACAAAAAAAACTGAACGACTGGGTTGTGTCTCTGGCAACCGAACCGATAGAACGAACAACCAGCTGAATTTGTGTCGGGACTATATCTAGTGGAAGGATGAAATAGTATGAATAAATGAATAAAAAATACTTTTTAAATTAAAAGATGTAAATCATTATTTTAATATGTTGGTAACCCGTTGTAAAAACGTGATAATACCCTCGAAGCCGGTGTTTGGAGGATATATTGGCACGACTTCGTCTAGGGCATGCCAATATATCCTCCAAACACCGGCTTCTCGGGCATTATCACTTAATTGTACGTATCCCTTGAATGGTTCTGGTGAATTATACTGTATGTTATATACTGTATTCCAGCAGTAGGAAAATAAAAACTATGCACATCTGATTGACAGGTACTGGTCTTTTTTGTATTTGACACACAGTGTTATGAAAGTGGAAGGGCATATTTCTGGATCAGTTTTGTAAAGTCACATCAAATCATATTTGTCACATGAACCGAATACAACAGGTGTAGACCTGGGGGGTAGTGTCTTGCGGTTGGAGGCCGAGCAGTTGCCATACCAGGCAGTGATGCAACCTGTCAGGATGCTCTCGATGGTGCAGCTGTAAAATCTTTTGAGGATCTGAGGACCCATGCCAAATCTTTTCAGTCTCCTGAGGGGGAATAGTTTTTGTTGTTGTGCCCTCTTCACGACTGTCTTGGTGTGCTTGGACCATGATAGTTTGTTGGTGATGTGGATGCCAAGGAACTTGAACGGGGCTGTAGTGGAGCAGGTTGAGCTGCTCCATTACAGCCCCGTCCATGAGAATGGGGGTGTGCTCGGTCCTCCTTTTCCTGGAGTCCACAATCATCTCCTTTGCCTTGATCACGTTGAGGGAGAGGTTGTTGTCCTTGCACCACACAGTCAGGTTTCTGACCTAACACTGTTGTGTCATCGGAAAATGTAATGATGGTGTTGGAGTTGTGCCTGGCTCTGCAGTCATGAGTGAACAGGGAGTACAGGAGGGGACTGAGCACGCACCACTGAGGGATCCCCGTGTTGAGGATCAGCTTGGCAGATGTGTTGTGACCTACCTTTACCACCTGTGGGCAGCCCATCAGGAAGTCCAGGATCCAGTTGCAGAGGGATGTGTTTAGTCTCAGAGTCCTTAGCTTAGTGATGAGCTTTGAGGGCACTATGGTGTTGAACGCTGAGCTGTAGTCATTGAATATCATTCTCACATAGGTGTTCCTTTTGTCCAGGTGTGAACGGGCAGTGTGGAGTGCAATAGAGATTGCATCATCTGTGGATCTGTTGGTGTGGTATGCAAATTGGAGTGGGTCTAGGGTTTCTAGGATAATGATGTTGATGTGAGCCATGACCAGCTTTTCAAAGCACTTCATGGCTACAGATATGAGTGCTAAGGTTCTGTAGTCATTTAAGGCAGGTTACCTTAGTGTTCTTGGGCTAAGGGACTATGGTGGTCTGCTTGAAACATGTTGGTATTACAGACTCAGACAGGGAGAGGTTGAAAATGTCAGTGAAGACACTTGCCAGTTGGTCAGCGCATGCTCAGAGTACACGTCCTGGTAATCCGTCTGGCCCTGAGGCCTTGTGAATGTTGACCTGTTTAAAGGTCTTACTCACATCGGCTGCGGAGTGCGTGATCACACAGTCATCCAGAACAGCTGATGTCTCATGCATGTTTCAGTGTTACTTGCCTCGAAGCGAGCATAGAAGTTGTTCAGCTCGTCTGGTAGGCCCGTGTCACTGGGCAGCTCTTGGCTGTTCTTCCCTTTGTAGTCTGTAATAGTTTGCAAGCCCTGCAACATCCGACTATTAACGGAGCCGGTGTAGTCCTGTAACGGAGTCGATCTTAGTCCTGTATTGAAGCTTTGCCTGTTTGATGGTTCGTCGTAGGGCATAGTGGGATTTCTTATAAGCTTCCGAGTTAGAGTCCTGCTCCTTGAAAGCGGTAGCTCTACCCTTTAGCTCAGTACGGATGTTGCCTGTAATCCATGGCTTCTGGTTGGGGTATGTACGCACAGTCACTGTGGGGACGACGTCCTCGATGCACTTATTGATAAAGCCAGTGACTGATGTGGTGTTCTCCTCAATGCCATCGGAAGAATCCCAGAACATATTCCAGTCTGTGCTCGTAAAAAAGTCCTGTAGTTTAGCGTCTGCTTCATCTGACCACTTTTTTATAGGCCGGTGCATATTCACGAAGTGGACATTTTGGAATGTCAGTGTTTCCCCACTTTACTATGTTTAACGGTTTATTCTGGTTTCATAATCTGTATGCAAAACAGGGTGCAGTGATATGACTAACATATGATTCTAATTAGTTGTTCTCTTATACGTAGGCCTGTACCTTCCCTGCCTGGGCTCGCAACACATTGCACACCATGTGATTTGAAGGTAGCTAATGCATCTGTTCCTACCAGGGCGCTGGTACGCAATTAACATCTTGCTGAGCTAGAATTGTTCCTACTAAAATCTATCAGGCTTCAGCGGAATATTTTATGTGGCTCATTTGAAATCTAAACGTGTCTCAAGCCATTAAGCATTTAGACAGCCCAGCCTAGTTCACTAAGCAGTCACAGCAGCTAGCTTAGTTGTGATGTTCTGTATTTTGCTTCCTCAGGGATTTCTGTAAACCAAGGCTGGTGGTTTGGTGGTCCTGGGCATTTAAAATGTAAGTCTATGCTGTCTAGCAAAGGGAAAAACCACAGGGACTATAGTGTTAAACTATTGCTTCAGACAGAGCTCCTTCTGACCTGGTCTGTTGATGTGGGGTAAGACTTGGTTACAGAAAGACATCTCAAAACTACTAGCTCAGACCTTCTGAGATGTCTTGTACCGTTTGATACAACGTTGAGATATGTAATATGTCTTCCCATGCAGGTCTCCTTTTGATTACGTCATAAACTATATCCACATCTCATGGGACAGGGCGCAAGCAAGATGTGGCCAAAGACATACCGGAAGCAAATTGTTGCTGTTTTACAGTATGTCCCACCAGCGATGAAGAGGACTAAGTTAGTATGCATATTCACAGAGTCATAGTATCTATACATTACCTGGAAGGTCATCTTGTCCATTTCTCATGGGAGGGCAGACAGCTGTGTCCCCATCTAACCTGTTGAGATCTAACTCTTGATGGAAAACACACAGAGACAGAAGCTTGGTTAGGATGTTTCCGTTCACAGCATTTACATTTGAGTCATTTAGCAGACACTCTTATCCAGAGCGACTTACAGAAGGGAGGGGATGCATTTTTGTACTTTTTCCTGTACTGGTACCCCCGTGGGAATCAAACACACAACTCTGGCATTGCATGCACCATGCTCTACCAACTGAGCCACCAACCAAACACTGAATCAGAATTCACAGTGCCAACTCCATAGGAAAGCCACAGGGAGATCAGGCAATGGTGAGAAAACATGGTAAGAATGTAATTCACCTTATACTCTGGATTCATTTTTTTATGTTGGTTATTCTTAAAGCTGTGGCATCCTATATTTGATGCCACAAGCACACACACAGGTATGTAGTAAAGTATCAGATGCAAAAGATAACAGCCCGGTCTCATAGACTAGACATAACAAATTACAAATGTAAATAAGGGACACTCAAATTAGTACGTTACTTTTGGTATGGTTACATAAGACAGAAGGTTACTCAAGGCAAGAACGAAGGTAGGGTGGTTGGTAAGGGTGGATGGGTGGGTGTATAATCTGAATGTCTAGCAACTCAAAGGTTGCGTGTTGAAATCTCATGATGGACTACTTTGCAATCTAACACTAACCCCTAGCTAATGTCAGCCACAATAAATTGGAATTCATAACATATTATATGCTATTATACTGTATGCTTTGCAAATTCGTAACATATTGAACATACGACATACAAGATTTACATTTACTATGTTGAGTCTACCCCTGAGCCCAGATTGTGTGTAGCTGTTGTAGCGTGAATGTGGATCGGGGTAAGGCCATATCGCTCATGCTTGTCGAGCACAGGAGGCTGATGAGGGGAGGATGGCTCGTAGTAATGGCTGGAATGGAGTAAATGGAATGACATGGAAACCATGAGTTTGATGTGTTCGATACTATTTCATGAATTCCATACCAGCTATTATTATGAGCCGGTCCTCCCCAATTAAGGTGCCACCAGCTGCCTCTGTTGTTGAGAAACTGACAGGTATTCTCAGTTTATTAATCTACAGATGTAGCATCTAAATTTGTTCACCCTGTTGAAAACATGTATTGTATTTGAGGTTCAAAAAGGCTTCTGAAGTTTGTAATTTCCACTTTGAAATTTCAGACTTGATTGTCCCTTATGAAAAATGTATGAACCCCTACAAAAACATAATTCACATTTTCTTTTTCTGCAGGATTATTTTCCTGCTGCAGCAAATGGGCTCAAATGTAGATGCTACATCTGTACCTGTGATTTATTGAGATGGAAATCTCTCTGTAGAACTAACTTAAAAGGCCATCAATAATCAATCACACTGTTGTGCTATAATTTCTGCTTTCCTCCTCAATGTCTTTCTCGGGTGATTGAGTAACCTATAATATTAGTCTTGTGTCTTTAGTATTTGTTAACGTACTATAACCTACATATCTGGCTGGGATTAACTGTCATTGGATGGGATTAATTGAAAAAGAGAGCTACTGTAATGTAACTAAAACCTGAGGTGATTTTTTTTAAATGTCCTTCTCAGCTAAAGTTTTAAGTGAATCATGAAACAATGAGAAAACATGTGATAATGTTTCATTAAAGAGCCTTGCTCTACTGTAGTAGTATCATCTCAAGGTGAAACTTCTAAAGTATTCAGAGAACACATCTCCTCCTCTCCTCCCCCTGTTTGATATGAGGATGAAAACGCAGTGCAGGGGAAACTAGGAAACAAAGATCTGGAAGTAATGAAACAACGCTGGGAGCCGGAGGGCTTCTAGCCTCTACTCCCAGAGTCAATAACCTGATTCAGCTCATTCGGAGGTGCAGAGTGTTGAAGCAACACATCTGGAAGACCCTATCGGTTCCACCATAACTGCTGAGTAGAGGAGATACTTTGGTGAGATGGTATTTATCCTGTGTGTTTACTAGCCATAAACACTTCTCTCGCTGTGCAGTGGGAGCTGTAAGTAGTTAACCACTCCCTCCCCAATACCATGGGCTGCGTCCCAAATGGCACCCTATTTCCTATATAGTGCACTATTTTTAATTATTTTTTTTACCAGATCCTTACGGGCCCTGATCAAAATTAGTGCACTATAGTTGGAATAGGGTGCCATTTGGGATGAAGCCCATGTGTTTTAGCAGCCTATTCATTACGCTAAACGAGCAGTAGATGGAGATGGACCTCAGCTCAGATTTTACGACACCGCCATCACGTGTGACTGAGTGCTATGAGGATGACTAGTGGATATAAGCAGACCATTTCCAACAGGAAAGTCATCTAGCTACGTATTAGACCACACATCATGTTCTTGTACTGCAACAGTAAACCATGCTATAAGATGGTATTCACTTTACATGTGATAAGAATAAACATTTTGTTTTTTTTACTGCTGTAAGTATACCCCAAGTCTGTATTGTATTTGTGTTGATGGTGAAAAACATCCCATAATGTGGATAGATGTGTTATTGCATCTCTATGACAGCTTGCGAGAGAGGCTTAAACAGATGTAGGATCTTCATTTGAGCCAGTTTTCTACATTAGGAAAATAATGTGAATCATTGTGTGGATTATAATTAATATACTTTTTTTTTGTAGGGGTTGAAACATTTTTCGTCAGGACAAATCAAGTCTGTCATTTTTAAGTGGAAAATACAAACGTTAGAATCCTTTTTAAACCTCAAATACACTACACGTTTGCATTTCCTGCTGTGCAGGACAAAAACAGGATCAAATTAAGATACAGTATCTGTAAGAATTAAGAAACTAGAGATTATCTGAATTAATCTTACAGACTAGTACAGTAGGCTACACTACATCTGCTGTTTTTGTCTTAATCTTAGATTTGCATTTGTATTAAATGGAATGACTTGGGATAGTATTCCTGAAACAACGTGTGTGTTTTGATACCAAAATCAAAAGTAGTTGTGCAAACAAATACCATATACCAGTAGTACACTGTTATGTGTCTATCATGAGCCTGAAGGCACCTGGGTAACTTACGGCCGAGGGCAGGAGAGAGTAGCAGAGAGAGGAGGGCCATGCAGGTAGAGGAGTACAGCAACATCGCCGGGTTCCGTGGTCGCTTCCTGAGAGGGTGAGAGTGAGAGAGAGAGAGAGAGAGGGAGAGGGAGAGGGTGAGAGAGAGGGAGAGGGCGAGAGAGAGGGAGAGGGAGAGGGAGAGCGAGAGAAAGGACAGCTGGGTCAGTGATCTGATTTCTTTAGTCATCATGTCTACCATCTCTGGCCTGATTTGATAAAGCTTTAGAGTAGCGACACATTAAAAGACATCACAACTCACGTAGACACATCAATATTTTCTGAAAGGAGTGACATACGTGTCATACTGATCAGTACGATCAGTTAACACAAGCACACGTTATCGCGGAAATACAGGAACCCATACATTTCTCCTTTTGCAGGTAATGGGGGAAACTGTGTCAGGATGATGTTCATAAGCAGTCGAGTGTTGTTTTACTGATGCCAGACATGAGTGTACATTGTCTAAGACATTAGCTCAACTCCAGAGTACGAATGTCTGTCCATACTAAGTAAGCTTCAAGAAATAGTGAAGTAAAAACTACACACAGTAAAGACAGACATTGTGTCGTAGAAAGCAGCAACAATGAAAATGACTTGCTCGGGACTGTGATTGTTGTCATGCATAGGCCTACGCCACATAATAATGGCTGGAACGGAGAGAATGGAATGGCACCAAACACATGGGCACCATGTGTTTGATGTGTTTGATACCATTCCACTTATTCCGCTCCAGCCGTTACCACGAGCTCGTCTTTCCCAATGAAGGTGCCACCAGCCTCATGTGGCTTACACATGAATGTGTACTACATAAAACCAAAACGTTGTGTTGTGTGTCCTCAGACCGCTCCACAGACTAAGAAATAAGACCGCACCTCTGGCCTTGTTTTACTCAACCTTCCTCAGCCCCTTCCTCAGCCCTACCAGAAGGCTGACAGGCAGGGTGGTATGGAGTGATGGCCGAGGGTGTATATGGAGGTATTTTTTTCCGTAAGAGAGATGACCTGTTAAAGCTTTGATCCGCATTAGGAGACACAGCGCCACTGGCTGCCCCACTGGCTGCCCCACTGGCTGCCCCACTGGCTGCCCCACTGGCTGCCCCACTGGCTGCCCCACTGGCTGCCCCACTGGCTGCCCCACTGGCTGCCCACTGGCTGCCCCCTGGAACATTTGCTATTGCTGTTATTTTGTTTATTAAACAGCAGTGAGGATCTCCAGCATCAAGAATAAAACAACCGCAGTACATACTCTGCTGTTCTATCAAGAATAAAACAACCGCAGTACGTACTCTGCTGTTCTATCAAGAATAAAACAACCGCAGTACGTACTCTGCTGTTCTATCAAGAATAAAACAACCGCAGTACATACTCTGCTGTTCTATCAAGAAAAACACAACCGCAGTACATACTCTGCTGTTTTATCAAGAATAAAACAACCGCAGTACGTACTCTGCTGTTCTATCAAGAATAAAACAACCGCAGTACGTACTCTGCTGTTCTATCAAGAATAAAACAACCGCAGTATGTACTCTGCTGTTCTATCAAGAGTGCATTGGTGTCCGATGGAAAAAAAGTGTTTGCTGTTTGAAGTAACGTCTTCGTTGTTGTAATATCGCAAATGAACGTGGCAGTTTCACCGCTACAGATTCCAACTTTAAGGAGATAGGGAAGACAGGGTGGAGAGAGGCGGATGCTATCAGAGAAATGAATAAATTAATAATGGCTTACTCAGCAAGGTCCCTACAGAGGAGGGAGGGAAGAGGGAATTGGCCACTAACATATGTCCTTCACCATGGAGGACACTGCCCAAATCACTACAGGCTGGCAGCCCTGCGTCTCCCCATGCCCATTAATCTATCAGGAACCCTGGACCACAGTACAGTACACCAACCAACACAAACCACTGGACTATCTGTATCAGGTAGCTTTCTGAATTGGTTTGCTTTACTGTGATCTTGCCCTGCACTTCCATATATGGCCACTAGTTGTGTTAAGCAGCTTTAGTGTTATTCGAGAGAGAGAAAGAGAGAGAGAGAGAGAGAGAGAGAGAGAGAGAGAGAGAGAGAGAGAGAGACAGAGAGAGAGAGAGAGAGAGAGAGAGAGAGAGAGAGAGAGAGAGAGAATAGAAATGTAGCACTAATTGGGGTTAATTCACAATAGAGATGTCCTTCTTTGCTATCAGCTTTTGGGCATTTCAATTTGCATTTGTCATTAGATCCAGTCTGATGTTGTGATATATAGGAAAGGAAAGCTTAGTGTTCTTTGACGCCTTGTGTACAATAGACTCCCAACCCCTCAAGATCAACTGTCACAGCAAGCAATAGCATCAAAAACATTCTGACACTGATGGTCTGGGAAAAGCTTGACAGCGGTCTTAACATCAGCTCTTGAGCTGCAGAAAATAGTCTTGGAAAAGCAATTGTGTTTTGACTTTTCCAACATACTATGTTCTCAGACCACAGCTGAAACTATAAACCAAGTCAACAGGGCAACAACCTCAACAACACTATTCTCAGGGGGAAATTCTAAATCAATATGCTGCATCTTAGACAGAGTCTCTAGTCTCTAGTACTGTGTCGTGAAAGGTCAAGGGCCTTACTGATAAGAACATAAACATCTTCAAGATTGTGCCTCTTTCATCAAGAGCAATTACAACGCTGTGATCAGTCATCCCTCTCTCGGAGTGAAAAGCACAGTGTGTGATCTCCAGCATCCAGAGTTTGTTTGAATGTTTTCTGGCCTCCTCGCTGTGCCACCCATATGGGCTCGTCTTCCAGCGTCCCAGAGCCTGGACCATGTAGTCAGCCAGCTCTCCAGCTCTCCTGGAGTGACCTCCGTTGCCCTCATTTGTCTTAATTACACCAACTGGACCCCCGTTACTCTCTCTGCTGCTCAACCTTACAAATTAAACCTATCACTCACTTTAATTAGTAAGCTAATAATTTGGGAGCGTTCCCCGGACAAAACTTTAGGACTATAAAAGTCAAAAGTATGTGTGTGTGTCACTCTCGTCTCCACAGGGGCTATTTGAGAGGCCAGACTGCTTTTTAACAGAGCAATACGTCATGACAAAGACACAGTTGACCACCCCATTGGAGAGGTAAGGAGGAAAGGAAGGCTGGTTCTTAAGGTTTAACAGCTTTAATTTCCCCCCTGTTTAAATACCCACCAAACAAGGTTTATAGTCTGTGTGTGTGTGTATGTGTGTGTGTGTGTGTGTGTGTGTGTGTGTGTGTGTGTGTGTGTGTGTGTGTGTGTGTGTGTGTGTGTGTGTGTGTGTGTGTGTGTGTGTGTGTGTGTGTGTGTGTGTGTGTGTGCGTGCGTGCGTGCGTGTGTGCGTGTGCCAGATTATACAGCTGTGCTAGCTCAGTCTTAGCCATGGAGCTTCTATTAAACAGCCCCAATATCACTGGTTAATTTCAAGGCCATATAAATTCAAGTAAATTATTTCCTATTTCTAATAAAAGATGTGTACGGATTATTCTAGAGTGAGTCAATGATTCAGGGGAATCTGATACTAGAAATCAGTAAAAACCATGAAGTTTTCTTAAAAAAAATGTTTTCAGATGAAATATCTCACTAAATGTATTAGTGATTAAACTAGTTAATTCCTACCGAGCATTGTTTCCCTAATCTCTCCTCTAGTAACCCCAGCCCTTCCATTTATTTGATGCATTCCAGTTGTAGCACACCTGATTCCACTGGTCAACTAATCACCAAGCCTCTCATTACAATATTGGAATTGTGTGATCTGGCATTGGAATACATTCAATACATTGGAATGGCTGAGGATACAAGAGGAAATGTTTGGCAAACACTGCTATTGAGAGAATGTCATATTGTTCATCATTTCCTAACTAGCAAGTCCTCAGATTAGAATGAATCAATCAATAAAACATGTATTACGGCAAGACAACAGTAAACCTGACTAAACTCTTCCCCACACCAAGTTCAGAGTCAAGTGGAACACACTGTCAATCCACCCAGATATTACCACTTCAACATATAAATAACTACTTTAATAATACATGTTTCGTTCAAAAAGCTCTTACCTTGTCAAGAGAGCACAGTGGTGCTCCATGTTTTACTCCCGTCTAGGAGCGAGGGGCAACGCAGGGCTTTAAGAGCGGACAGACAGACAGACTGATAGCAGTGGGTGAGGTAGAGGAGCAAAAGGAGCAACAGACATGAACGTTAGGTTAGTTCCCCCTGAAGATCAGTCCTGGTGCTGGGAGAGCATGGTGGGGATGCTCAAACTGGGGCCGAAGACACATAAAACCTGTTTCAATGGGTTCCCATTGGACAGGAGCTTTTCAGGAGGTGGTGACTAGGTTTTATTACCAGTACTTAAAAGACATGTTGGAGGCCTCTAGGCCTTCCCTTCCTCCTGTTACACCTTTCTCCTCCTACCTCCCCCTCTTTCTCTCCTTCACTGTGCCCCATAATGATATGTGTTGGCTGTGTGTAATTCTGTTAATAATTCTGTTGCAGGTTAGGGATAGGGATGCCGTAGGAGAGAGTAAAGTGACGGAGGAAGAAGGATTTAATTGTGTAGGTCCTTTACTGTACCTGAAGAATGCCTCTATAGTGACTAAATACCTGCTTTTTAATTCAAAGGTCCTGGTCCACACAGACAGGGTGGTTTGGTTTTACACGTCTTATATTTTTTGGGTCCCGAGTGGCGCAGCGGTCTAAGGCACTGCATCTCAGTGCAAGAGGTGTCACTACAGACCCTGGTTCAATTCTGGGCTGTATCACAACCGGCTGTGATTGGAAGTCCCATAGGGCGGCGCACAATTGGCCCAGCGTAGTCCGGTTTAGGGGAGGTTTTGCTGGGTTAGGCTGTCATTGTAAATAAGAATTTGTTCTTAACTGACTTGCCTAGTTAAATAAAATTATATAATGGAGTGTGTGTTTGGCTTTTTAGAAAACGTGGTGATAGATATATTGTATGTTTAGCTGTTTATCAAGTCCTAGGGACAACTACAAAAGGCCTGAAAATTTAACGTTGCACAATAATGGACTATTATGTCGCTCACAAAATGTTGTATTACATAGCTGTACATTATTGCATATCTGTCAAGTGAAAAAAAAATAAAAAATGTTTTCTGTCAAGTGAAATTGATCCTAACTGATTCAAGTACTGTATATTTAGTCATAACCACATAATAGTCGATCAAATAACTATCTAGCTATCCTATCAAGTATCAGAGAGATTCCTAACCTCGAAGCCATCTGATACACTGCAGCCTGCTACAACCAATAATAAAAAGGTCAAGGATAGGATACTGTATTCCATACTATATTACATTTCATGAATCAATGATTATGATGTAACTACAACACCGTTTTCATTTTCTGCCGTAGGGTAACTTCATAGGCCTACAGTACAGTGACTGACTGAGTCTCCCCACTGAGTTATGTGAGGGTGATCATATGTCCATCTAGGTAATGGAGAACGTGTGACTTCAATTGAAGTACAGACCGATAGAAAGGGGGAGGAGAGAGGAGAGGAAAGCGAGAAAAGCCAAAACAACTTGTGATTATTCAGCCAGACCAGACCTCATGACTAGCAGACTCATGATCTACTGAGTCACATTCACAAAAGCTAGACAGCAGCCTGGTCTGGTCCGTCCTGAGAGGAACTTTTTGGGCTTTTACAACGACACGTTTAGACTTTAGCTCAGCCGGTTGATACAGTCTTATTGTGCGTAGGAGACACGGATTTGAACTCAGTTGGTCCAACACACTAGGGCAACTGGCAGCCTAGTGGTTAGAATGTTGAGCAAGGCACTTGACCCTAATATGCTCCAGGAGTGTTGTACTACTATGGCTGACCCTGCAAAACAACACATTTCATTGCGCCTATTTGGTGTATGTGACAATAAAACACTTATTTAGTGTTGTGTAATGGAATGTGTGTAGATCAAGTTTTGATAGATTGCTGGCAAGGGCCATTTACGGAGAACTCAATGAACTCAATGTAAACTCTTCTACTTCTGTTGTAGACTAGTGTGTGAACTGTGACCTATGAGTAGCCTTGTCTTACACTGTCAAGGAATGATAGGAAGCCAGTCAGTCTCAATGCCAGCTCTGATGATGGTCTTGCTAAATGCAGGACTTCTGTTTGAGAGAGAAAAACATATTTCACTCCGCATGTCCTAACAGCACATACTGTATGGATAACTATATAGATAACTACAGGAAGTGTTTATACCTATATGACTCCATCTACACACCTGCAATCCCTCTTCTGTCGGCTGCATGGGGGATAATGATGGGTAGAACCTGTACGATATTAACTCTGGGCTCTTAGATAAGAAGGGTGTGGTTGGTCCCATGTTTCATGAGCTGAAATAAAGTTAGTGACCATTTATCCTTTCCCAAGATAATCCATCCACCTGAAAGGTGTGGCATATCAAGAGGCTGATTAAACAGCATGATCATTACACAATTGTTGGAACAATAAAAGGCCACTCTAAAATGTGCAGTTCTGTCACACAACACAATGCCACAGATGTCTCAAGTTTTGAGGGACTGTGCAATTGGCATGCTGACTGCAGGAATATCCACCAGAGCTGTTGAACTGAATGTAAATTTCTCCAACGTTGTCTTCAACATGCCTCCAACGTTGTTTTAGAGAATTTGTCTGTATGTCCAATCGGCCTTACAACCGCAAGCCCGTGTATTACATCGTATGGGCGAGCGGTATGCTGATGTCAACGTTGTGAACAGAGTGCCCCATGGTGGCGGTGGGGTTATGGTATGGGCAGGCATAAGCTATGGACAACAAACACAATTGCATTTTATCGATGGCAATTTGAATGCACAGAGATACCGTGATGTGATCCTGAAGTCCTTTGTCGTGCCATTCACCCGCCGCCATCACCTCATGTTTCAGCATGATAATGCACAGCCCCATGTCGCAAGGATCTGTACACAATTCCTGGAATGTCCCAGTTCTCCCATGGCCTGCATATCACCCATTGAGCATGTTTGGGATGCTCTGGATCGACATGTACGACAACTTGTTCCAGTTCCCGCCAATATCCAGCAACAGCCATTAAAGAGGAATGGGATTCCTCATTCCACAGAAAAGTTTGTGGTCATACGCACAGCCTGATTAACTCTATGCGTAGCAGATGTGTCGCACTGCACACCAGATACTGACAGGTTTTCTGATCCACGCCCCTACCTAAAAAAAAAAAAAGATATCTGCATATCTGTATTCCCAGTCATGTGAAATCCATAGATTAGGTCCTAATTTATTAATTTCAATTGAGTGATTTCCTTATATGAACTGTAACTCAACAAAATCTTTGAAATTGTTTCATGTTGCATTTATAATTTTGTTCAGTGTATCTCTGTCTGTTTATGAGTGTTCCAACTTGTTTACCAGGAATGAGTATTTATTGAAGTTTTTCTTGGATAAACCCTATCACTGGATTACTGTCATTAGTGTTGAGCACCCCTCCTACTTCTTGTGTTTACTGAAGCACAGAGGCCTACTTGAAGTTCAGGTCCTGAACTCATAACTCCATGACTTTTTAGCTATTTTGCTTCTCCATCCCGTAATACTACTACTTGTTGTTATACTCCAAACTAAGAAATGCTAACAATCCAATGACTGTAAACATAGCCTATTGTGTAAATATGTTGATAGTGGTGGTGAAAGTTCTTAAGTGGGTTCGTTCAGCGTTTTAATTTCTCAACCGGCAGTGACGTCAGTCCGTCAATTGTACGCACAGTGCGCAAACTGGCAGGAGCCACTGCAGGACACTGTTAGTGATCTCCCGAAACGATGTGTCAACCACCAGATATAGGATAAACACGAAGCTAAACCACGAGACAGGCCAGGCGCACCACTTAGACTATTTGAACATTACTGTCACTATGGGGGAAACGTAAGCTAAGCTAGGAAGCTGTTAGCTAGTGGTTTGCACTGCAGAATAAGAGGATACAGGGTCTAAATGGATAACCATGGCAACAGCAGCAGCAGCAGCAGGAGAAGCGTTGAGCAGCAGCTTACGACAGCGATATAAACACTGAACACAGACGGGGAAGGCATCATACATCCGCCGACAGAAAGGAAAGTGTCGCTGCAGGTTGTGAAGCCAAAGCCTTGTGGATATTAATTAGACAGTGGTGAGCGCATCAGTGAGCAAGGTAAGGTTTGTTACATTGTACTATAGCTATCCTCATTGTCCATCACAGCGTAGTGAGACAGACGGAGAATATAACGGGGCGGCTGTTGCTTGCTGTTGTGTTGTGAAACGGATAATGTTTTGACGAGATTGTAACAGACCGCTAAATTGTTAAAGCTCCCACTCATAATATAGTCACTGTTAAAAGTTCGACGAGTCTATAATAGCAGAATTGGCTATAGCAGCAGCACTAAAATACCAACAGTAGAACGTTGTGTCTGCTATGCACGCACGCAGGCACTGACACACACACAGAGCAAATCGTTTTATGGAAAATATTTGGCAAACACCCATAGCTGCTTGGTCATTTGAAATAGTTTGGGTGTTGATTTAGTGTGATTTATCTAACCACAACTGACAGGACTTAGATGGACTGACACCTACACAATTCAGATGTCTGTCATTTTAAGTACTAGGCAAAACAAACAAAGAAGCTACCCCCCCCCCCCCCCCCCCATCATTATTCAATACATGCGGAGCTCTTGGACCAATATTTGGGATAGCGCAATAACAATGAACCTCTAGAAGTGGCACCTGGTGTATGGCAAGCCCTCTTACACACGGTGTATGCAGAAACCTAGCAAGAATCACTATGAACTATGTTGCTTTCACATACAGTTGAAGTCGGAAGTTTACATACACCTTAGCCAAATACATTTAAACTCAGTTTTTCACAATTCCTGACATTTAATCCTAGTAAAAATTCCCTGTCTTCGGTCAGTTAGGATCACCACTTTATTTTAAGAATGTTAAATGTCAGAATAATAGTAGAGAGAATGATTTATTTCAGCTTTTATTTCTTTCATCATATTCCCAGTGGGTCAGAAGTTTACATACACTCAATTCGTATTTGGTAGCATTGCCTTTAAATTGTTTAACTTCGGTCAAATGTTTCGGGTAGCCTCCCATAATAAGTTGGGTGAATTTTGGCTCATTCCTCCTGACAGAGCTGGTGTAACTGAGTCAGGTTTGTAGGCCTCCTTGCTCACACACACTTTTTCAGTTCTGCCCACACATTTTCAATGGGATTGAGGTCAGGGCTTTGTGATGGCCACTCCAATACCTTAACTTTGTTGTCCTTAAGCCATTTTGCCACAACTTTGGAAGTATGCTTGGATTCATTGTCCATTTGGAAGACCCAAGCTTTAACTTCCTGACTGATGTCTTGAGATGTTGCTTCAATATATCCCCATAATGTTCCTACCTCATGATGCCATCTATTTGGTGAAGTGCACCAGTCCCTCCTGCAGCAAAGCACACCCACAACATGATGCTGCCACCCCCGTGCTTCACGGTTGGGATGGTGTTCTTCGCCTTGCAAGCATCCCCCTTTTTCCTCCAAACATAACGATGGTCATTATGGCCAAACAGTTCTATTTTTGTGTCATCAGACCAGAGGACATTTCTCAAAATGTACGATATTTGTCCCCATGTGCAGTTGCAAACCGTAGTCTGGCTATTTTTTGGCTGTTTTGGAGCAGTGGCTTCTTCCTTGCTGAGCTGACTTTCAGGTTATGTTGATATAGGACTCATTTTACTGTGGGTATAGATACTTTTGTACCTGTTTCCTCCAGCATCATCACAAGGTCCTTTGCTGTTGTTCTGGGATTGATTTGCACTTTTCGCCCCAAAGTACGTTCATCTCTAGAAGACAGAACGCGTCTCCTTCCTGAGCGGTATGGCGGCTGCATGGTCCCATGGTGTTCATACTTGCGTACAATTGAATGTAAAGATGAATGTGGTACCTTCAGGCATTTTGAAATTGCTCCCAAGGATGTGTGACATAATCTGAGGTCTTGGCTGATTTCTTTTGATTTTCCCATGATGTCAAGCAAAGAGGCACTGAGTTTGAAGGTACGTTGAAATACATCCACAGGTACAAAAATGATGCCAATTAGCCTATCAGAAGCTTCTAAAGCAAGACATAATTTTCTGGAATTTTCCAAGCTGTTTAAAGGCACAGCCAACTTAGTTTATGGAATCTTCTGACCCACTGGAATTGTGATACAGTGAATTATAAATTAAATAATCTGCCTGTAAACAATTGTTGGAAAAATTACTTGTGTCATGCACAAAGTGTCCTAACCGACTTGCCAAAACTATAGTTTGTTAACAAGAAATCTGTGGAGTGGTTGAAAAACAAGTTTTAATGACTCCAACCTAAGTGTATGTAAACCTCCAACTTAAACTGTAGGTTATTCTATGCTAGTAGCCTATGTCAGGTTATTCATAAGATAATATAATTATAAAAAGAGATGAGCTTATAAAGTAAAGGACTTCAGACATTTTCATGTCGGTGATGGTAGTCAGGTGCAGTGGATTCCTAATAGCTTATTTCTATGACTGAAGGTCTGCTTAGCGGAGGTCTTGTGCTTTGTGTACTGCACACTGCATGCAGCTGTCCGCTTGGTGAACAGTCTACTCTCCTAGCATTTCAGCAGACCCACACAGCAGATTCCTGAAGTGGTAAAACAATGATCTTCCAGCTGACTTCAACCCACCCAGGTCCATCCCACCCAGGCCTGTGTAGTCAGACCACAGGGGACCTTCGTGTGGAGACAGCATAGATGCTTTTCAGTCTGCTGTTAGACATCTTATTCCACCACCCTCAACCCTCTAACCACTGTACGAACAGCCCCGACCACTGAATCAACAGCCCCGACCACTGAATCAACAGCCCCTATCACTGAATCAACAGCCCCGACCACTGTATCAACAGCCCCGACCACTGTATCAACAGCCCCGACCACTGTATCAACAGCCCCGACCACTGTACGAACAGCACCGACCACTGTATCAACTGCCCCGACCACTGTACCAACAGCCCCGACCACTGTATCAACAGCCCCAACCACTGTATCAACAGCCCCAACCACTGTATCAACAGCCCCGACCACTGTATCAACAGCCCGGACCACTGTATCAACAGCCCCAACCACTGTACGAACAGCCCCGACCACTGAATCAACAGCCCCAACCACTGTACGGACAGCCCCAACCACTGAATCAACAGCCCCAACCACTGTATCAACAGCCCCAACCACTGAATCAACAGTCCCAACCACTGAATCAACAGCCCCAACCACTGTATCAACAGCCCCAACCACTGTACCAACAGCCCCAAACACTGTATGAACAGCCCCAACCACTGTACGAACAGCCCCAACCACTGTACGAACAGCCCTGACCACTGAATCAACAGCCCCAACCACTGTACCAACAGCCCCAACCACTGTATGAACAGCCCAGACCACTGAATCAACAGTCCCAACCACTGTATGAACAGCCCCGACCACTGTATCAACAGCCCCAACCACTGTACAAACAGCCCCGACCACTGTATCAACAGCCCCAACCACTGTACGAACAGCCTTAAACACTGTATCAACAGCCCCAACCACTGTACGAACATCCCCAACCACTGTATCAACAGCCCCAACCACTGTATCAACAGCCCCAACCACTGTACGAACAGCTCCGAACACTGTATCAACAGCCCCAAACACTGTATCAACAGCCCCAACCACTATACGAACAGCCCCGAACACTGAATCAACAGCCCCGACCACTGAACCAACAGCCCCAACCACTGTACGAACAGCCTCAACCACTGTATCAACAGCCCCAACCACTGTATCAACAGCCCCAACCACTGTATCAACAGCCCCAACCACTGTACGAACAGCCCCAACCACTGTATCAACAGCCCCAACCACTGTATCAACAGCCCCAACCACTGTATCAACAGCCCCAACCACTGTATGAACAGCCCCGACCACTGTATGAACAGCCCCAACCACTGTACGAACAGCCCCAACAACTGTATCAACAGCCCCAACCACTGTATCAACAGCCCCAACCACTATATCAACAGCCCCAACCACTGTACCAACAGCCCGACCACTGTATCAACAGCCCCGACCACTGTATCAACAGCCCCGACCACTGTATCAACAGCCCCGACCACTGTACGAACAGCCCCGACCACTGTATGAACAGCCCCGACCACTGTATCAACAGCCCCGACCACTGTATCAACATCCCCGACCACTGTATCAACAGCCCCGACCACTGTATCAACATCCCCAACCACTGTATCAACGGCCCCGACCACTGTATCAACAGCCCCGACCACTGTATCAACAGCCCCGACCACTGTATCAACAGCCCCGACCACTGTATCAACAGCCCCAACCACTGTATGAACAGCCCCAACCACTATACGAACAGCCCCATCCACTGTATCAACAGCCCCAACCACTGTATCAACAGCCCCAACCACTGTATCAACAGCCCCAACCACTGTATCAACAGCCCCGATCACTGTATCAACAGCCCCGACCACTGTACGAACAGCACCGACCACTGTATCAACTGCCCCGACCACTGTACCAACAGCCCCGACCACTGTATCAACAGCCCCAACCACTGTATCAACAGCCCCAACCACTGTATCAACAGCCCCGACCACTGTATCAACAGCCCCGACCACTGTATCAACAGCCCCAACCACTGTACGAACAGCCCCGACCACTGAATCAACAGCCCCAACCACTGTACGGACAGCCCCAACCACTGAATCAACAGCCCCAACCACTGTATCAACAGCCCCAACCACTGAATCAACAGTCCCAACCACTGAATCAACAGCCCCAACCACTGTACCAACAGCCCCAAATACTGTATGAACAGCCCCAACCACTGTACGAACAGCCCCAACCACTGTACGAACAGCCCCGACCACTGAATCAACAGCCCCAACCACTGTACCAACAGCCCCAACCACTGTATGAACAGCCCAGACCACTGAATCAACAGTCCCAACCACTGTATGAACAGCCCAGACCACTGAATCAACAGCCCCAACCACTGTATCAACAGCCCCAACCACTGTACGAACATCCCCAACCACTGTATCAACAGCCCCAACCACTGTATCAACAGCCCCAACCACTGTACGAACAGCCCCGAACACTGTATAAACAGCCCCAATCACTGTATCAACAGCCCCAACCACTGTACGAACAGCCCCGAACACTGAATCAACAGCCCCGACCACTGAACCAACAGCCCCAACCACTGTACGAACAGCCTCAACCACTGTATCAACAGCCCCAACCACTGTATCAACAGCCCCAACCACTGTACGAACAGCCCCAACCACTGTATCAACAGCCCCAACCACTGTATCAACAGCCCCAACCACTGTATCAACAGCCCCAACCACTGTATGAACAGCCCCGACCACTGTATGAACAGCCCCAACCACTGTACGAACAGCCCCAACAACTGTATCAACAGCCCCAACCACTGTATCAACAGCCCCAACCACTATATCAACAGCCCCAACCACTGTACGAACAGCCCGACCACTGTACCAACAGCCCCGACCACTGTATCAACAGCCCCGACCACTGTACGAACAGCCCCGACCACTGTATCAACAGCCCCAACCACTGTACGAACAGCCCCGACCACTGAATCAACAGCCCCAACCACTGTACGGACAGCCCCAACCACTGAATCAACAGCCCCAACCACTGTATCAACAGCCCCAACCACTGAATCAACAGTCCCAACCACTGAATCAACAGCCCCAACCACTGTACCAACAGCCCCAAATACTGTATGAACAGCCCCAACAACTGTACGAACAGCCCCAACCACTGTACGAACAGCCCCGACCACTGAATCAACAGCCCCAACCACTGTACCAACAGCCCCAACCACTGTATGAACAGCCCAGACCACTGAATCAACAGTCCCAACCACTGTATGAACAGCCCAGACCACTGAATCAACAGCCCCAACCACTGTATCAACAGCCCCAACCACTGTACGAACATCCCCAACCACTGTATCAACAGCCCCAACCACTGTATCAACAGCCCCAACCACTGTACGAACAGCCCCGAACACTGTATAAACAGCCCCAATAACTGTATCAACAGCCCCAACCACTGTACGAACAGCCCCGAACACTGAATCAACAGCCCCGACCACTGAACCAACAGCCCCAACCACTGTACGAACAGCCTCAACCACTGTATCAACAGCCCCAACCACTGTATCAACAGCCCCAACCACTGTATCAACAGCCCCAACCACTGTACGAACAGCCCCAACCACTGTATCAACAGCCCCAACCACTGTATCAACAGCCCCAACCACTGTGTGAACAGCCCCGACCACTGTATGAACAGCCCCAACCACTGTACGAACAGCCCCAACAACTGTATCAACAGCCCCAACCACTGTATCAACAGCCCCAACCACTATATCAACAGCCCCAACCACTGTACGAACAGCCCCGACCACTGTACCAACAGCCCCGACCACTGTATCAACAGCCCCGACCACTGTATCAACAGCCCCGACCACTGTACGAACAGCCCCGACCACTGTATGAACAGCCCCGACCACTGTATCAACAGCCCCGACCACTGTATCAACATCCCCGACCACTGTATCAACAGCCCCGACCACTGTATCAACATCCCCAACCACTGTATCAACAGCCCCGACCACTGTATCAACAGCCCCGACCACTGTATCAACAGCCCCAACCACTGTATGAACAGCCCCAACCACTATACGAACAGCCCCAACCACTGTATAAACAGACCCAACCACTGTATCAACAGCTCCAACCACTGTATCAACAGCCCCAACCACTGTATCAACAGCCCCAACCACTGTATCAACAGCTCCAACCACTATACGAACAGCCCCAACCACTATATGAACAGCCCCAACCACAGTTTTTTAAAACATTTTATTTAACCTTTATTTAACTTGGCAAGTCAGTTAAGAACAAATTCTTATTTACAATGACGGTGTAGGAATAGTGGGTTGACTGCCTTGTTTAGGGGCAGAACGACAGATTTTTACCTTGTCAGCTTGGGGATTCAATCTAGCAACCTTTCGGTTACTGGCCCAACGCTCTAACGACTAGGCTACCTGCCGCACCACTGTACCAATAGCACACAGGTCACACCAATGTCATGTTCCTTGGCTAGTTGGATGACTTGATGAGGTGAATTGCTATTATATATTACACTGCTCAAAAAAATAAAGGGAACACTAAAATAACACATCCTAGATCTGAATGAATTAAATATTCTTATTAAATAGTTTTTTCTTTACATAGTTGAATGTGCTGACAACAAAATCACACAAAAATGATCAATGGAAATCTAATTTATCAACCCATGGAAGTCTGGATTTGGAGTCACACTCAAAATTAAAGTGGTAAACCACACTACAGGCTGATCCAACTTTGATGTAGTGTCCTTAAAGAAGTCAAAATGAGGCTCAGTAGTGTGTGTGGCCTCCACGTGCCTGTATGACCTCCCTACAATGCCTGGGCATGCTCCTGATGAGGTGGCGGATGGTCTGCTGAGGGATCTCCTCCCTGACCTGGACTAAAGCATCCACCAACTCCTGGACAGTCTGTGGTGCAACGTGGCGTTGGTGGATGGCGCGAGACATGATGTCCCAGATGTGCTCAATTGTATTCAGGTCTGGGGAACGGTCCATACCATCAATGCCTTCCTCTTGCAGGAACTGCTGACACACTCCAGCCACATGAGGTCTAGCATTGTCTTGCATTAGGAGGAACCCAGGGCCAACTGCACCAGCATATGGTCTCACAAGGGGTCTGAGGATCTCATCTCGATACCTAATGGCAGTCAGGCTACCTCTGGCGAGCACATGGAGGGCTGTGCGGCCCCCCAAAGAAATGCCACCCCACACCATGACTGACCCACCGCCAAACCGGTCATGCTGGAGGATGTTGCAGGCAGCAGAACGTTCTCCATGGCGTCTCCAGACTCTGTCAAGTCTGTCACATGGGCTCAGTGTGAACCTGCTTTCATCTGTGAAGAGCACAGGGCGCCAGTGGCGAATTTACCAATCTTGGTGTTCTCTGGCAAATGCCAAACGTCCTGCACGGTGTTGGGCTGTAAGCACAACCCCCACCTGTGGACGTCGGGCCCTCATACCACCCTCATGGACTCTGTTTCTGACCGTTTGAGCAGACACATGCACATTTGTGGCCTGCTGGAGGTCATTTTGCAGGGCTCTGGCAGTGCTCCTCCTGCTCCTCCTTGCACAAAGGTGGAGGTAGCAGTCCTGCTGCTGGGTTGTTACCCTCCTATGGCCTCCTCCACGTCTCCTGATGTACTGGGCTGTCTCCTGGTAGTGCCTCCATGCTCTGGACACTACGCTGACAGACACAGCAAACCTTCTTGCCACAGCTCGCATCGATGTTCCATCCTGGATGAGCTGCACTACCTGAGCCACTTGTGTGGGTTGTAGACTCCGTCTCATGCTACCCCTAGAGTGAAAGCACCGTCAGCATTCAAAAGTGAGCAAAACATCAGCCAGGAAGCATAGGAACTGAGAAGTGGTCTGTGGTCACCACCTGCAGAACCACTCCTTTATTGGGGGTGTCTTGCTAATTGCCTATAATTTCCACCTGTTGTCTATTCCATTTGCACAACAGCATGTGGAATTTATTGTCAATCAGTGTTGCTTCCTAAGTGGACATTTTGATTGCACAGAAGTGTGATTGACTTGGAGTTACATTGTGTTGTTTAAGTGTTCCCTTTATTTTTTTGAGCAGTGTATATTAGAGCCATGGGATGAATACTAGATCATGTTATCAGCACAGAACAAGTCACTGCAACCCCCACCCACTCTCCACCCTTCCTCAAATGTATGTGTGACTAATCTAAACTAAGTATTTCGACAGTAGCTAATGTCCTTCGAAGAACTTGGCACATAGTTCACTATCACATGATTTACATAATCCTCTCTCTCCTTTACACAGTCAGTCAGACTCTCTCTGTATCACGTCTGTGCCCTTCAGCTCCTTTCCTTACTAGGTGCTTTATTCATCAGGATGGTGGCATTTATTCGTCCATTGTTTCATTAGTCCATCGTTGATATTGTCCCAAGATGCAAAATGCATAATACGGGGGGGGGGGGGGGGGGGGGGATCACTTCTGTATTTTGAAAGTTACATATGTTGAAAACTTGAGTACTGACAAGCAAAACATTTTGGGACTATGTCAACAAAGGACTATTGAAACAAATACCAAAATACAGTTTTCCTTTAAGAAGCGGGTAGTGCATCTCATATAGCCTGGTTATCATGCATCTCATATAGCCTAGTTCCAGTCGGTGCATGGGAGAGACAGATTAGTGTACAACTCCAGTGTTGGCCTGCTGGTATTCTTGTAACTCAGCAATACGTTTAGGCTAATGGGTCTTAAAACCAAGAAAATAGCTATTTAATTTATTGTGTGGCATATAAGGATACCCAGTGTACAGGAGTGTCTTTTCTGCTGGCCGATGTCGTTTTATTCCAGTTTGTTGCCTTTATTCGAAGGGATGGTGTCTTTGCCTTTCATTGTAGCCTGACCCATGAGATGAGGGTTAATTATAAGGTGAATGTGTGAGATTAATTTCCTGTCATGTGACGATGGTGTGTAAACATTTAACCGGTTGTCATGGCACTGTGACTGTGCTATGATTACACCTACACTTGTCTCAGTTATGCCTCTCCAAATACTCACTCCAAATATAGGCAAGTAGCAACCATAGGCTGCTACACTCTGAGTAATATCCCCCTCTGATCCTGAGATATACATATATATATATATATACAAAGGTATGTTTCTGGATTCGGCTATTTCAGCCACAACTGTTGTGTATAAAATCAAACACACAGCAATGCAATCTCCATAGACAAACCTTGCAGTAGAATGGCCTTACTGAAGAGTTCAGTGACTTTCAACGTGGCACCGTCATAGGATGCCACCTTTCCAACAAGTCAGTTCGTCAAATGCCCTGCTGGAGCTGCACCGGTCATCTGTAAGTGCTGTTGTTGTGAAGTGGAAACGTCTAGGAGCAACAACGGCTCAGCCGCGAAGTGGTAGGCCACACAAGCCCACAGAACGGGACAACCGAGTGCTGAGGCGTGTGGCGCATAAAAATCGCCTGTCCTCATTTGCAACACTCAATACCGAGTTCCAAACTGCCTCTGGAAGCAACGTCAGCACAATAACTGTTGGGAGCTTCATGAAATGGGTTTCCATGGCCAAGCAGCCGCACACACGCCTAAGTGTGGGCTGGAGTGGTGTAAAGCTTGCCGCCATTGAACTCTTGAGTAGTGGAAACGTGTTCTCTGGTGGGATGAATCACGCTTCACCATCTGGAAGTCCGACGGACTAATCTGGGTTTGGCAGATGCCAGGAGAACGCTATGTACCTGAATGCATAGTGCCAACTGTAAAGTTTGGTGGAGGAGGACTAATGGTCTGGAGTTGTTTTTCATTGTTCCCGCTAGATCAGTGTGGAAGAACTTGACTGGCCTGCACAGAGCCCTGACCTCAACCCCATCAAACAACTTTGGGATGAATTGGAACGCCGACTGCGAGCCAGGCCTAGTCGCCCAACATCAGTGCCCGACCTCACAAATTTTCTTGTGGCTGAATGGAAGCAAGTCCCCGCAGCAATGTTCCAACATCTAGTGGGAAGCCTTCCCAGGAGAGTGGAGGCTGTTGTAGCAGTAGCTCCATATTAATGCCCATGATTTTGGAATGAGATGTTCTACGAAAAGATGTCCACATACTTTTGGTCATGTAGTGTATGTGTTATACTGTGATGTCAGAAGTAGAAGCAGAGAAGGTAGCCTACCTGCAGACTCTGCAGTCTCAGCATTGTGGCGAGGAAGAACATTTGAATCAATGTTTTGAGTGCCGATGTTCTTTCTAGACCATTTCAGGTCTACCAACTACTTGGAGGTTTATGTAAGAAAATGTTAAGACTGTACTGGGTTTTGTCTTTATTTCAGTTACTAAAATGCAAGTCTATTTGCCAGCTTAACGTACAAGCAAGTTCAGGGAGAGAAGAGCCAGGGGCTTGTTTTGCTTGTTGTGGTTGAGAGATTAGTGGTGACCAACTCAAGTCCCCCCCATAGAGCCCCAGCCTCAGTAGTGTAACCTATAATAGCCTCATAGAGCCCCAGCCTCAGTAGTGTAACCTGTAATAGCCTCATAGAGCCCCAGCCTCAGTAGTGTAACCTGTAATAGCCTCATAGAGCCCCAGCCTCAGTAGTGTAACCTGTAATAGCCTCATAGAGCCCCAGCTTCAGTAGTGTAATAGCACTCAGCATTACTTACTCATCTGAAATAGTGTCTGTAACGCAAGCAGGTGGCACTTTGTCATGATTAGAGTTTAATGATTTTTATCAGCTAGCTCATCAGAACGGTAGGATATGGCCACAAGCAGCAGCACATTAGAGGGCCTATTGTAATTGGACTTCAGAGCATCCCCATCAGCTACTAGCATGGTAAATTATGAAGATCGTACTGGACAACAATCTGCAGGTCTTAGTATTCTGTCTAGACTTCATCTGTTTTAACACTTGAGTTACAGTGTAAGTGAAGGTATCTTTGAATCACAGAGGGTCTGAGTTGTACACATAGCAACAATCTATCTGGCTTATCTCGTACATACAGTAAGCTTCATTTAACTTACTATAAAGAAGTCATTTTGATTAAAAGGAGAGATCAGGTGAGACAAGGCCAGAGCAATTGACCCAGCTGGAGAAGTGCAGGTCAGGGACAATGTGACAATGGCAGAATCTAGCAGCACCTGTTAAATTCTATGGTTCAATGCACACTCTGTGCAAGCAGGCCCACACATCTCTTCTATTGCTATAGTGACTAACACGCTGCTTTAGTGTCAGCAGTCTTTTTCACGTCAACAGTAAACTTTGAAATGGAAGCTGATGGCTCAACAGAGTGGTAGAGACGAGGTGGTAAGGTCCTTTTTTCATCATCATCATCGACATCATCATTAGTATCGTTGTCGTCGTCATCATCATCATCATCAGCGCAAACAGACGAGCTCAGTAGAAATAAGGAAATGATTGTAGACATGTAATACCCTTGAAACTGTTTGTGTGTGTGGATCACAGGGATCCTAGCAAAGTTCTATGTAATTCTATGGTGTGTAGAGATGTTGCCTGTGCCTATTGCTGAGGTTGATAATCAGGGGAGAGAATCCAGCCTCCGCTATATACAGTACTTCTGCTGGCAGTGAACATGATCTAGCGGTTACACTGGGAGTGTGTGTGTGAGAGAGAGAGAGAGAGACGGAGAGAGAGAGAGAGAGAGAGAGGGAGAGAGAGAGAGAGGGAGAGGGAGAGAGAGCGAGACAGAGAGAGAGAGAGAGAGAGAGAGGGAGAGAGAGAGAGAGAGACAGAGAGAGAGACAGAGAGGGAGACAGAGAGGGAGACAGAGAGAGAGAGAGAGAGAGAGAGAGAGAGAGAGAGAGAGAGAGAGAGAGAGAGAGAGAGGGAGAGAGAGAGAGAGAGAGAGAGAGAGAGAGAGAGAGAGAGAGAGAGAGAGAGAGAGAGAGAGAGAGAGAGAGAGAGAGAGAGAGAGATTGAATGATATGCATCCGCCTGTGTTTCTGTAAGGCACACAGTGTTCAGTCCCAGCTCTAGCCTGTATATCCCAGTCAGAGTGAGGGAAATGCAGAGCTCCTGCTTTTGACTCAACGAGATACACTTGACAACAGCTGACTAGAACTGGGCTCAAGCGAAATGTGAGAAAAATGAGACTTAACCAAATACAGTATGCATTTTCCATTGTGTTATACACTCTGAGAAAAAAAGTGCTATCTAGAACCTAAAAGGGGTTTTCGGCTGTCCTCATAGGATAATCCCTTGAGGAACTCTTTTTGATTCCAGGTTGAACTCTTTAGTGTTCCATGTAGGACCCTTTCCAAAGAGGTTGTCACATGGAACCCTACCTGGAACCAAAAAGGGTGCTCCTCTCCCACCAACAACTGTCTGAGGCTGCTGGGTCAAGGCTCTGTGTCAGGACGGGTCACTGTTAATATGACCCACGGACTGGCACAGCACAAACCTCAGCACCCTATCATAACCTTTATTAAAGTAGCCAGTTTCGGCAGGGGAGTGTGTATGTGCATGTGTGTACGTGTGTGTGTGTGTGTGTGTGTCTGCCTGCCTGCCCCCTTACATGTCAATGTGACAGGAAAAGTAATGCCGTGCAGAAGGCAGCAACGCTGTGTCACATATTTCTTCCCTCCCTGCAGGCGGTTTTCATCAGCAGCGGGATAACGAACCACACAGTACAGGAGGAGGCTTTGTTATTGTGTTTCTCAGCCTCTCTGCCTTTTAAATAGAGCAGCATCTTCTAGGCCTGGGGTTCTGAATCTGAATCACATTCAAAAAGTTTGAAAGCCAAAGTTCCTTTTGTCAGCGAGAAAATACAGACAAATTGTTTTGTTACTTTATAACGCTAATCTGCATCCTGCCATTTTTATGCAGAAACATTGTCAAGATAGTGGCGTTAAGGGTGTTTCACTGCTTTTACAGCTCTAGGATTTGGCATAATGGGGACGGCATATTACACATGGTTGTTATACACTCTTCTAGCTTCAAAGACACATCAAAACTAAGGGATCACGGATAACAACATGATCGTTCGACCCCCTTAACGGGGGAAAACAAGCTTTTTGCATGGTTTTTGGAAGTTGATTTGAATGCAGATCACATAGAAAAATGCGATGCAGTATGTTTTATTTTCATTGTGTAGCTTTATTGATAGATGATGTCCTACAGGCGTGGTGGCTAAGCTGTAGTTTGATGGGGCCTCATCGGTCCAGTTGGAGGGTTGTGGGTTTGATTCCCCTTATGTTAAATGTATGCACGCCTGACTGTAAGTCGCTTTGGATAAAAGCGTCCACTAAATGGCATATCTTTTGATACTGTATTTGGTAGAGTTATTAAATGGGGATCAAACAAGCTGAATATATCAACTGTTTAATAACTGTGACTCATCAGTACAGTAGAGGTTGATCACGTCAGCATCTGGGCTTTAAATCGTAATCAAAACAGAGACAATAAACACAAGGGTTGCTACCATACTGTAGTAATGCATGGCAGTAACAAACGTACCCATGCTATTGCTAACTGCTCTTACTATTATCATGATAAAAGGCACGAGAGAGAGTGATGTCGTCATTGAGAGGAAGGCTAGATTTCCTTCTAAATGGTTGCGATATGTGGTTGTTTTATTAACCTAAGCTGATCAAAGTGTAAGTCGCTCTGGATAAGAGTGTCCGCTGAAGGACGAACATGTAAATGGGAATGTGTCAAAGAACACAGTCTACAACATGGCATCATTATGATTAGAAAACACATTAAGGGGTGAATGGGAAGACGCTTAGATTGTGAGTCGACACTTTCCCATGTACTGTAGAGCAGGAGCCGTCCCATCAATTTATAACCTTTTTCTAAAACTTCATCCCGGGTGTCTCTCCATTCATCTCAATTTCCATGCTCAGGTTGTATGCAGTCAAGGTGCCTGTTGACTCTGTGAATAGCATCCTGGGAGATGGAAGGATCAAGGCAAACGCTTCCTGAGTGACTCATTGTTTGTCTAAATAGAAACCATGGTGGAGGAGGGTGTGTGTGTGTGTGTGTGTGTGTGTGTATATATATATATATATATATATATATATATATATATATATATATATATATATATAGGTGCTTCTATATCCAGTCTGGGGTTACCTCCCTAAATGCCAGTTTGCTTCTCACTGTGAGGCCTGAGGTCAACTGAGTCACAGAAGCTCTACAGTGAAGAAGACAAATGACTGTGTTCAATGATTAGGTGATAAATGTCATAGTTGGATTCGATTTTGATTCCTTGTGAATGCCTTTTTTTGTGAAAGGATGCTTACTGGGCCATACATTTACTGATTAATCATGAAGGTACTGCTGGCTTTGTCACTGCAATCATAAAACAATGGGGCTAGTGCAATAGAGCATTTTCCAGTGTGTTCCTCACACTGCAATACCATGTATGTCTTTTGTGACAACATTTTGAGGTCTTGAAATACTGTAACTGTAAATAACTGCATTGCATAACTGTAAATAACTGCACCTTAATAACTGTAAATAACGGCACCTTATAACTGCACCGTATAACTGTAAATAACGGCACCGTAATAACTGTAAATAACTGCATTATATAACTGTAAATAACGGCACCATATAATTGTAAATAACTGCACCTTAATAACTGTAAATAACTGCACCTTAATAACTGTAAAGAACTGCACCTTATAACTGTAAAGAACTCCACCTTAATAACTGTAAATAACTGCACCTTAATAACTGTAAATAACGGCAACTTATAACTGTAAATAACTGCACCTTAATAACTGTAAATAACTACACCTTAATAACTGTAAATAACTGCACCTTATAACTGTAAATAACTGCACCTTAATAACTGTAAATAACGGCACTGTAACGGCGTTCTTCGTTTGTTGAGAGAGAGTCGGACCGAAATGCAGCGTGGTGGTTAATCATGATCATTAATAAAGAAAACGGCGATACATGAAATAACTAAATAAATACGAAAACAACAAACGGAACGTGAAACCTAATACAGCCTATCTGGTGAACACTACACAGAGACAGGAACAATCACCCACGAAATACAAAGCGAACTCAGGCTACCTAAATACGGTTCCCAATCAGAGGCAACGAGAAGCACCTGACTGCTGATTGAGAACCGCCTCAGGCAGCCAAGCCTATACAACACCCCTAATCAGCCGCGATCCCAAATACTACAAACCCCAATACGAAACACAACACACAAACCCATGTCACAGCCTGGCCTGAACAAATAATTAAAGAAAACACAAAATACTAAGACCAAGGCGTGACAGGCACCTTATAATTGTAAATATCTGTCCTTAATAACTGTAAATAACTCCACCTTAATAACTGTAAAGAACTGCACCTTATAACTGTAAATAACTTCACCTTAATAACTGTAAATAACTGCACCTTAACTGTAAATAATTGCACTTTATAACTTTTAATAACTGCACCTTAATAACTGTAAATAACTGCACCTTATAACTGTAAAGAACTGCACCTTAATAACTGTAAATAACTGCACTGTAACGGCTCTCTTCTATCTCCTCCTCTGACGAAGAGGTAGAACAAGGATCGGACCAAAATGTAGCGTGATGATGATTCATGATATATTTTAATGAAGGAAAACCTATACATACAGAAACTACAAAACTAACGAAATGAATTAATGATAACCGAAACAGCCCTATCTGGTGCAAACACAAAGACAGGAACAATCACCCACGAAAACACTCACAGAATATGGCTGCCTAAATATGGTTCCCAATCAGAGACATCGATAATCACCTGACTCTGATTGAGAACCGCCTCAGGCAGCCATAGACTACGTAGACACCCCACAAAAACACACCACAATAACCCATGTCACACCCTGGCCTGACCAAATAATTAAAGAAAACACAAAATACTAAGACCAAGGCGTGACATGCACCTTATAACTGTAAATAACTGCACCTTAATAACTGTAAATAACTGCACCTTAATAACTGAAAATAACTGCACCTTATAACTGTAAATAACTGCACCTGAATAACTGTAAATAACTGCACCTTATAACTGTAAATAACTGCATTGTATAACTATAAACAACTGCACCTTATATTGATTGATATACTATATTTCCTCTCTGCAGGGGATGACCTGGAACATATCATGTCTGAAGTACAGGGGACGTTGGAGTTTTCTGTAGAGCTGCACAAGTTTCACAATGTGGATCTCTTCCAGAGAGGGTGAGTGTAACGGAGGTGGACAGGTGAACCATGCTATGATGAGTAACCTTGCCTTGTGACCTGAAGACTTGGTTCAGCTCCCCGGGCTATTAGTTAGGCTTTAGCTCCGCGGGCTAACACATTCCTGTGGCATGTAGGAGACTTGGGTTCAAACTACAGTCTGACAGTCTCCGTCTGTATCTCTGGCTGTTTCATAGTTCATATTCATACCCACTGCCGCCGCAGTCTTAATGGTAACGCTAAAACGGACAGTTATGATTTAGAAAAGGGTCATCTTTATGCTGCACGGTAGGATGTGTCTGAGGACAGATGTGAGTTCTCTACATAGGGAATAGGGTGCTATCTGGGACACAGACACGATGAAGAATAGGGTCATCTTTATGCCCTACAGACACAGTGTATCTACTGAGAGATTGTGATCTGCCATATGGCTAGCCTCTGGGTTGTGACTCTGGCTGACGGGAAGGTCATCCTTACCCAGATGAGATTTTCCTGGGTCCAAACAGGACAGAGGGGGATGTTATAATCCTTAGCTAAACCTGAGTGCACTAATATGAGAGTTTTTCATGGATTGCCGTGTCTGCCATGTTTCTGCTCCGAACAGCAACAATGAGGGAGTAGGTCTGACGGGAGCACAGAACAGCGAGACAGAGAGTTAGAGAGTCCAACTGACTGCTGGTGTCAAGATAACATTGTGATTTGCTATTGTGAGTTCAGGAGAAATGTGCATTATATAGACAATTAGGTAAAAAAATCTTATATACAGCCCTGAAAAAGCCATTCACTTGTAGGTTTTATACAAACCCTATAGAGGAGTTATTGCATTAAACGGTTTTGTTTGATGTTTAAACCAGGAGATGGTGATAAGAGCAGCGCAGGCCTTCTAGTTGAGCTTAATGGAGGGTGAATTAGTCGCTTCTAACGTTGCTCTTGGTGTTATAATCTGGTTTGATTAATAATCCTGGCTGTAGTTTCGAGGAGCTTGTCTCCATTCGAAGTGTTTATCTGTTGATGGCGTTCTAGCTAGCAGCAGGGACAACGCCACAATGACCGAATGTTTCCGCTGTTGTTTTTATTGGAAATGTGTTCAAATGTCATAATGGTGCAGTGCATGATATCAAGACAGACTACAGGTATATTGAGTATCGTATCCACATCCCCCGCTTCTCTCTGTCATGTTTTTACTACAGTACACTCGGACTCTAAACCGTAAACAGGCCCTACAGTGCGTTGTGTGCAGCTGCGCTCTCACCTGCTTTAAGCTTCTTCCGAGCGATGACTCTACCCTTATTCATTTATCAACCTTAAAAACCTTATCCCGTGCTCTTCACTGTCACGCCTCCATCATCCAGAGGTGGTGCCTCACTAAAACCCTGCTGATACCATGTCTGTGCTCTTCACTGTCACGCCTCCATCTTCCAGAGGTGGTCCCTCACTAAAACCCTGCTGATACCATGTCTGTGCTCTTCACTGTCACGCCTCCATCTTCCAGAGGTGGTCCCTCACTAAAACCCTGCTGATACCATGTCTGTGCTCTTCACTGTCACGCCTCCGTCTTCCAGAGGTGGTGCCTCACTAAAACCCTGCTGATACCATGTCTGTGCTCTTCACTGTCACGCCTCCGTCTTCCAGAGGTGGTCCCTCACTAAAACCCTGCTGATACCATGTCTGTGCTCTTCACTGTCACGCCTCCGTCTTCCAGAGGTGGTCCCTCACTAAAACCCTGCTGATACCATGTCTGTGCTCTTCACTGTCACGCCTCCGTCTTCCAGAGGTGGTCCCTCACTAAAACCCTGCTGATACCATGTCTGTGCTCTTCACTGTCACACCTCCGTCTTCCAGAGGTGGTCCCTCACTAAAACCCTGCTGATACCATGTCTGTGCTCTTCACTGTCACGCCTCCATCTTCCAGAGGTGGTCCCTCACTAAAACCCTGCTGATACCATGTCTGTGCTCTTCACTGTCACGCCTCCATCTTCCAGAGGTGGTCCCTCACTAAAACCCTGCTGATACTATGTCTGTGCTCTTCACTGTCACGCCTCCATCTTCCAGAGGTGGTCCCTCACTAAAACCCTGCTGATACCATGTCTGTGCTCTTCACTGTCACGCCTCCGTCTTCCAGAGGTGGTCCCTCACTAAAACCCTGCTGATACCATGTCTGTGCTCTTCACTGTCACGCCTCCGTCTTCCAGAGGTGGTCCCTCACTAAAACCCTGCTGATACCATGTCTGTGCTCTTCACTGTCACACCTCCGTCTTCCAGAGGTGGTCCCTCACTAAAACCCTGCTGATACCATGTCTGTGCTCTTCACTGTCACGCCTCCATCTTCCAGAGGTGGTCCCTCACTAAAACCCTGCTGATACCATGTCTGTGCTCTTCACTGTCACACCTCCATCTTCCAGAGGTGGTGCCTCACTAAAACCCTGCTGATACCGGGGGAATGCTGGGTGGGGGAATGGGGGATGTCAGCATTGACAGGATGATAATACTATATTGAGTTGTTGTTATATTTAACCCTTATTTTACCAGGCAAGATGACTGAAAACACATTGTCATTTACAGCAACAACCTGGAGACTAGTTACAGGGGAGAAGGGGGGAATGAGCCAATTGGAAGCTGGGGGGTGATAAGGTGGCCAGATTGGGAATTTAGCCAGGACACCAGGGTTAACACCCCTAGTACCAAGTATGCAAGAGACAATTACAAATGATATTATTAGGTATATAATATCTGTTTTATCAGCTATTGTACAGAGCTCTACTACTGTTGACCTTCAAGCACAGACAGCAGCAGACTCACTGAAAGGATGTGCATTATTATGAGTAATGCATTATATATTGCCATTTGATCCTGTCCTTATTAATAATTAAGGTACATTTGTACAATTCCTTACCAGTTGTGTTTAACAGGACAGTACTAGCCTTTCCAGCTATTTCTTTCCATTCCATTCTGAACATTTGTTTCATATGCATTAGTATGTGTGTGGAATGTTTAGTGATGTGTAGTGATGTGTACAGTAGTGCCGGTATGTGTGTAGTAGCTATGTACAGATGTTTATGTTAATTTGATCATCCTGTTGTTGCAGAAATTTTTAAAAGACGGCTAAAGTTTGTAATTTCCACTTTAAGATGTCAGACTTGATTTGCCTTAATGTAAAATGTATCAACCCCCTTCAAAAAATGTCCATTAATTATAATCCACAATATAATTCACAGTTTCAGTTGCTGCAGGATTATTTTCCCGCTGTAGCAAACTGGCTCAAATTAAGATCTTACATCTGTGTAGTAACTGAAGGTATTGTATTGTTTTCTCCCTCCAGATTCTACCAGGTCCGAGCAGGGTTGAAGGTTTCTCCTCGTGTACCACACAGGTTGATAGCAACAACACCAGGGAATGCAGGTAAGAATGATGTCTTCTCACATTGTGTTATATCTCGATAACGCTGGGTGTTTTTAATGCATAGTTTGCATAGAACTGTTTCTGTAGTTTTACAGATACTAATTCCCACACAGTATGAATCTCACTGATTCCAGCAATGGGTAGGTGGGCAAGACCCACACCAGCTTGTAGCAAACTGAGACCTCTATACTGTCTGTATCTATGCAGCCTGTTAGGCCAGGGACTCTGGTGGGTTGAGTGTGAGAGGATCATGGGTTGTCTGACACTGAGAATGTTCTGGTTACCATCCTACTACATGATTACGATCATCTTCTGTGATCCACATTCTTTGGACAGTTTCCTTTGATGTTTCTGAAAACAGTCATCTTTCACCATGTGTGCTTTTTATAGCGTGTGGCCCACTGAAACTCTAGTGAATGGGAACGGTAGTGTGTCGGTAGTGTGCTGTGCTGGAGCCTTGTTCTTGACTGTTATCAGAGGGCTCAGGCCTGGGATTCTGTGTTGAAAGATGCTGTATGTTGAGTTTTATTTTACGGTCACTCTCTAGAATCTGAAACGTTTTGGGGGAATTCAGTCTGTACCACATGCTAACTGTGTGTATGGCCCATATTATTCATGTTTCTGAGGCGTTTGCCATCGGGTCCGGCCACCATTAGCTCTATGGGGTGCTTCAGTGTTGCATGCTGGGCAGGAATCTAAGACGGTCATGAACACTGCTCATCTTTGTCTTAGAAATGCGAAACTAAAAGGTTTATTGAACATCATTGTGTCGACTAATGATTTAAACATGGCAAGTGCCTCAGCTGGCTATAAATAGACTGCATGTTCTGTAACAGAGAAAGTAGTCCCTCTCTTCCTCAGAAGAGTCCCACAGAAAGAAAAGTGACCAAGTTCCCGTGGCAACCAAGTGGCGTCGTCTCAAACAATCTGTTTAGGGGTGTGAAAGTATTCAGGAGAATGTTGTTATAACATGACAGAGTTATATGGCAGAGTTGAAACAAAATTCATGTGTGTTGAGAGAACAGAGGAAAGCTGGCCTTGGACACGCCAACAGAGAGCAGCGTGTCTCTGTTTAATAGTAATACGCCTGGTTGTTATTGGCGGAGTGTTTTCTCTCTGTGGGGAAATGTGAAAATCAGTCTAGCTTATGTGCATGATGTCATTTCTCCCTTTGTGTTGCATCACAACTACAATTGTGTTGACTAGGTACGCAAGACTGTTCCAGTAGACCGGGCTGACACACTGTCATTGTCCTGTACTGTAGTCCCATCAGAATTAGCAGACAGATCTGGTCCTCTGGATAAGCAGGAAGACATATTCCAGACATATTATCGGATTTACTGTAATAAAAAAAAACTATTTATAGTTCATTATGATTGGAAAAGGGCGCAGGGAACAGTGTGTGTGTGCGTGTGCGTGAGTGTGGGCATGCTTTAGTACTTTGGGGTGTTCCTTCTTTGACAAGGGCACGCATGTTTGCGGCTACAAAACCCCCTTGTTCTGTTGGTCTGACCCTGACATTGAGATGTGATACTCAGGCATTTAATCAGACCCACCAGCCACCTGTTCCTCCTACTGAGACATTAATAATGTCATACTGACCTATGTAGGGAAGTCAGGGAGGCATTGATCAGACCAATATGACCTGTTGTATGGAGCAGCTTCTCATGGTGCTGTGCACTATAAAACAACATAGTATTTTACTCCATCAGTTTGTGAAGTAGAGTGCAGTATATAATGAGATTTTAAATGTATATTGAACTACAGTATGTATTGTATCCAGTCTTTGATTAGAGAGGAGAACTGCATAAAGTGGAGGGCATCGACTTGAGCGAAATTGCAGCATTTAGCGCCCATAATATATTCAGTCTGATGTTGATAATGTTTTAGTTTATTGTCCATAATATACTACATGACCAAAAGTAAATGGACAACATTTAATTACAAAATCATGGGCAATAAGTTGGCCATGGAGTTGGTCCCCCCTTTGCTGCTATAACAGCCTCCACTCCTCTGGGAAGGCTTCCCACTAGATGTTGGAACATTGCTGCGGGGACTTGCTTCCATTCAGCCACAAGAGCATTAGTGAGGTCGGGCACTGATGTTGGCTGATTTGGCCTGGCTCGCAGTCGACGTTCCAATTAATCCCAAAGCTGTTTGATGGGGTTGAGGTCAGGGCTCTGTGCAGGCCAGTCAAGTTCTTTCTCACCGGTCTTGACAAACCATTTCTTTATGGACCTCGCTTTGTACACCGGAGCGTTGTCATGCTGAAACAGGAAAGGTTATTCCCCAAACTGTTGCCACAAAGTTGGAAGCACAGAATCGTCTAGAATATAATTGTATGCTGTAGCGTTAAGATTTCTCTTCACTGGATCTAAGGGGCCTAGTGGGAACCATGAAAAACAACCCCAGACCATTAGTTCTCCTCCACCAAACTTTACAGTTGGCACTATGCATTTGTAGTGCCAGTCTACTGCCAATGTTTGTCTATGGAGATTGCATTGTTAGTGTGCTCAATTGTATACACCTGTCAGCAACGGTTGTGGCTGAAATAGCCAAATCCACTCATTTGAAAGGGTGTCCACATACTTTTGTATATATAGTGTATGTGCACATTCAGCATTAATAGTTTGTACTGATTATCTCTGCACTGCCATACGATAACATCTACAAATAATTAGCTGTAGTGCAGAATATTCACATAGCCTAGACCACAGTGTCAGGATTGCCTGCACATACAAAGTGCAGCAGTGTCAAAATATCTGTACACAGTGAGCGCCGCGAGCTACATTGCAGCAATGCACCATACAGTAACATTATATTTCCATATTCTAATTGGAGGGCTTAGCCAGAGCCCTCTTCCCCATCTCCCTCCCCTCTCCTGCACTCCTCCTCTACAAGGTCACGTATTACAGCTATATGCCTTAAAGACAGACAGGACAGACAGGGCTACCAACCATAAATTCACCAGCCAATGATAAGCTCCGCTCTGAACAGCCAGGAGAAAGACATTTATCAACCACAGAGACTTGGGAAATAATCCACCCACCGTACTGTGGGAGATTAAAGTGTTGTGTGCTTGACATTTCAATTGTCTGGTGCCCTTCAGACAAGGTGTGAAGGATTGTCTCGCTTCTGAATCCCAGCCATTTAATGGCTGTAATTCATATAGAAAGACATTGTGGTTTGTTAAATCAGGATGGTGTTATATGAATTAGTTTAGCGTCTACTGTTCTGCTGCCTCCTTACTGTAGCTTAACTCTAAAGGTATTATGTCACACAAACAGTAAGAGAATATCAGAGAGAGAGAGAGGAACGTGAGATGGAGAGAGAGAAAAGAGAAAGTGAACAGGACAACATACAACATTATTAAATCAGTGTACACAAACAACAAGTGTGCGGTTACAATTGACAAAAAACACACATGTTTCTTTCCACAGGGGCGTGGGGTGAGACAGGGATGCAGTTTAAGCCCCACCCTCTTTAACATATATATCAACGAATTGGCGAGGGCACTAGAACTGTCTGCAGCACCCGGACTCACCCTACAAGAATCTGAAGTCAAATGTCTACTGTTTGCTGATGATCTGGTGCTTCTGTCCCCAACCAAGGAGGGCCTACAGCAGCACCTAGATCTTCTGCACAGATTCTGCCAGACCTGGGCCCTGACAGTAAATCTCAGTAAGACCAAAATAATGGTGTTCCAAAAAAGGTCCAGTTGCCAGGACCACAAATATAAGTTCCATCTAGACACTGTTGCCCTTGAGCACACAAAAAACTATACATACCTCGGCCTAAACATCAGCGCCACAGGTAACTTCCACAAAGCTTCGAACGATCTGAGAGACAAGGCAAGAAGGGCCTTCAAAAGGAACATAAAATTCCACATGCCAATTAGGATCTGGCTAAAAATACTTGAATCAGTTATAGAACCCATTGCCCTTCATGATTGTGAGGTCTGGGGTTCGCTCACCAACCAGGAATTCACAAAGTGGGACAAACACCAAATTGAGACTCTGCATGCAGAATTCTGCAAATATACCCTCAGTGTACATTGTAAAACACCAAATAATGCATGCAGAGCAGAATTAGGCTGATACCCGCTAATTATCAAAATCCAGACAAGAGCTGTTAAGTTTTACAACCACGTAAAAGGAAGCGATTCCCAAACCTTCCATAACAAAACCATCACCTACAGAGAGATGAACCTGGAGAAGAGTCCCCTAAGCAAGCTGGTCGAGGGGCTATGTTCACAAACACAAAAAGACCCCACAGAGCTCCAGGACAGCAACACAATTAGACCCAACCAAATCATGAGAAAACAAAAAGATAATTACTTGACACATTGGAAAGAATTAACAAAAAAACTGAGCAAACTAGAATGCTATTTGGCCCTTAACAGAGAGTACACAGTGGCAGAATACCTGACCACTGTAATTGACCCAAATTTAAGGAAAGCTTTGACTATGTACAGACTCAGTGAGCATAGCCTTGCTATTGAGAGAGGCCGCCGTAGGCAGACCTGGCTCGCAAGAGAAGACAGGCTCTGTGCACACTGCCCACAAAATGAGTTGGAAACTGTGCTGCACTTCCTAACCTCCTGCTAAATGTATGACTATATTAGAGACACATAATTCCCTTAGATTACACAGACCCACATTTTTTTTTTAAACAAACCCAATTTAGCTAAACTCCCATATCTATTGGGAGAAATACCTTAGTGTGCATCACAGCAGCAAGATTTGTGACCTGTTGCCACAAGAAAAGGGCAACCAGTGAAGAACAAACACCATTGTAAATACAACCCATATTTGTGTTTATTTATTTTCCCTTTTGTACCTTAACTAGTTGCACATAATATGACATTTGAAATGTCTTTAATCTTTTGGAACTTTTGTGAGTGTAATGCTTACCATTCATTTGTATTGTTTATTTCACTTTTGTTTATTATCTACTTCACTTGCTTTGGCAATGTTAACATATGTTTCCCTTGCCAGTAAAGCACTTAAATTGAATTGAAATTGAATTGAGAGAAAGAGAGAGAGAGAGAAAGAGAGAGAGAAAGATAATGATTGTATGTGCACAGTGGCACAGTGGGTGAAGTATCTCCTTTGTTATGCTATAGAATATTCATTATTTGGTTGCAAACATACTGTATATCTGTACTCGTATTACTCATAACTAATTGCATCCCTTTAAATCACAGTGAAGCCTCTTTAGTGCCTTGCCAGTTCTGCTCACTGTCTCCCTCTGTACCCTCCCTGTAGAGCAGAACTAGAGATGCCATGTTTTTAGATGAGCCTGGAGTACTGAGCATTCACCCTCATTACAACTTTGTTGACAAACCGACTCTTCATCTGTAATAGGCTAGGATTGGTTTGGAATGAAATGAGAGTATTTCCACTAGCTGTAGTACATCATGCTGCCATCACACAACAGCCACACTGCCTTTCACTAAATTTAGTACACAATCTGACACTCATGCTGGTTGAAGCGACTGTTCTTTCTGGAGAGGGCTGCTGAGAGAGGGAGAGAAGGGGAGAACAGAGAGAAGAGACAGAGAAACAGAGGGAGAGAAAGATAGAGGGGGTTGGGGCATAGAGTTCATATCTACCTCTATATCACAGAGGTAGATAAAAGGAGAGCACCTCAGTGGGGTGCTTCCTTCACAAAGGTCTATCACAGCTGCGCCTCCAGCAACCAGCTGCAGACAGCTGCTGTCTCACATCTACTCTACAGAAGCAAGCAGAAAACACCACTGACTATATAGAGATTTACTGGAAAACCTTTTATTTTTATACCCAGAGAAATGTCAGATTGTATATAATCCACTGCTTCTGAGCCTCAATTATGTGGAGGACATGAAATGACAATGGGAATGGTGATGTGTTTGTCATGTATGATGATGATCAGGGCCGCCTCTAGCCTTTTAGAGCCCTAAGCGAGATCTGGTTGGGGGGCATAACCACCACGCTGGCAAAACATTTAAGTTCATTTCCTGCAAATCTACACTCTTTGCCATGGGGCCAAGAGAGCATTTTGCAGTTGAACACATTTCATGCAATTTCATGCAAAGTACTAATTGTGCCATGGGCTGAGAGAAAATTGGGCAGTTTTGAAGCTAACTCTCTACCATTATACACATTTAATCATTGGGTGGATACAATTTTGAAGTTTAAAATATAATTTCCTGCAATTCTACACATTTTGCCATGACCTATACCAAGTCCATTTGATATCTGAGTGAGAGTGACTAGCAAAATCAATGTGACCAGGCACGTTGTCACGCCCTGGCCATAGAGAGGCTTTTATCCTCTATTTTGGTTAGGCCAGGGAGTGACTAGGGTGGGCATTCTATGTTCATTTTCTATGTTTTGGATTTCTTTGTTGTTTGGCCTGGTGTGGTTCTCAATCAGAGGCAGCTGTCTATCGTTGTCTCTGATTGAGAACCATACTTAGGTAGCCTTTTCCCACCTGGGTTTTGTGGGTAGTTGTTTTCTGTTTTTGTGTCTGCACCAGACAGAACTGTTTCGGTCAATCTCTTTGTTGTTTTGTTATTCAGTGTTCAGTTCGAATAAAAAAAGATGAACACGTACCACGCTGCACTTTGGTCCTCACCTTCTTCCACCAACAGCCGTTACACACATACCTTGCTTGCCTGGTCAGTAATTCAGCCATGATTACTACAAGGTTTAGATAGCTGGCAAGACTAACTTATCTAGCTATCTATAAAATGTTAGCTGACATGGGCAAATTGATTGACTGTCAATAACTGACATAACAAGAGAAACTGCTGATGCACTACCAAATGTCTAAATTGCACCTTGTGTATTCTACTATTCTAACTGTCAATAATAGGTTGAGAGCCCAACTGACTTCCAAAAAATAAATGCAAAAATAGACAGACAAGTTATTATATTTTGGTCGGGGCCCCCTAGCTGCCACGGGCCCTGCGCGCAGCACGTAGTTTGCGGCAGCACTGGTGGTGATGATGATTACGATGATGATGATACTGCAGCTGCTGCTGCTCTCTTCCCCTAGGGGACTGTAGTTTCAGCTCTGCGGGGGTCCATGATGGGGTCCATGAGGACACTACGGTGTTCAGCCGGATCTTCCAGATCCTCTACCGAAACGAAGAGGTCAACGTCGATGACCGCATGCTCTTCAAGGTCCACCTACTGCTCGATGGGGAGAGGGTGAGACACACACACACACACACACACAAGGTCAATTTAACCACTTGAAGAGCTTATTTCCTAAATGCTATATCAACCAATTGATGTTACAAATGTATAATTTGTACAGTTCTTTATTAAAAATGAAGTTATTTGTTACATTTGACTGTGAGGCGGATATGTAACATTTAGCAAAAAAACATGATCAAACCAAGTGATAGATTTTAAACAAATACATGTCTGTCATTTAATGTTTAGATGGTGAGTTTTTTCACTATCACTTTCATAATTTCTTTTAAAAAAGCGAATATATGAACATTTCTGAAAATGGATATATAGCGTTTTGGAGTAAAACTCTTCACTTGTATCTTCACCCATATGGGGGTGTATGGGTGAGACAGACTGAGGAAGCTTGTGGAGCTGCCAGACAGCTATTGATCAAGTGTCATATACAGTTGAAGTTGGAAGTTTACATACACCTTAGCCAAATACACCTTAGCCAAAGCACCCCCACAATATGATGCTGCCACCCCCGTGCTTCACGGTTGGGATGGTGTTCTTCGGCTTGCAAGCCTCTCCCTTTTTCCTCCAAACATAATGGTCATTTTGGCCAAACAGTTCTATTTTTGTTTCATCAGACCAGAGGACATTTCTCCAAAAAGTACAATCTTTGTCCCCATGTGCAGTTGCAAACCGCAGTCTGGCTTTTTTATGGCGGTTTTGGAGCAGTGGCTTCTTCCTTGCTGAGCGGCCTTTCAGGTTATGTCGATATAGGACTCGTTTTACTGTGGATATAGATCGTTTTGTACCGGTTTCCTCCAGCATCATCACAAGGTCCTTTGCTGTTGTTCTGGGATTGATTTGCACTTTTCGCACCAAAGTACATTCATCTCTAGGAGACAGAACACGTCTCCTTCCTGAGCGGTATGACGGCTGCATGGTCCCATGGTGTTTATACAGATGAATGTGGTACCTTCAGGCATTTGGAAATTGCTCCCAAGGATGAACCAGACTTGTGGAGGTCTACAATTTTTTTTCTGAGGTCTTGGCTGATTTCTTTTGATATCCCCATGATGTTAAGCAAAGAGGAACTGAGTTTGAAGGTGGGCTTTGAAATACATCCACAGGTACACCTCCAATTGACTCCAGTGATGCCAATTAGCCTGTCAGAAGCTTCTAAAGCTAAGACATCATTTTAGGAATTTTTCAAGCTGTTTAAAGCACAGTCAACTTAGTTTATGTAAACTTCTGACCCACTGGAATTGTGATTAAGTGATTACTTGTGTCATGCACAAGGTAGATGTGGAGTGGTTGAAAAACAAGTTTTAATGTATGTAAGCTTCCGACTTCAACTGTATATACAGGAACCTACAACCTAACCTACAGAGTTAAACAGGAATCCTGGTTTCATCAGATTCATCTTCAGCTTGTTGGGTACATGGCAGGTCAGCTCTCCTAATTTATTTATTTAAAGTTGGCTACCTACCTGGCAAGTCTTCTAAATTTAGAATTTTTCATTAAATGCATGACACATTATTTATGTGAAGGTGAGAAAGAGAGAGATAGAGGCTGTGGGCTAGAAGGGTAGATCAGATTTCAGCCATCCCCTCTTCTTCCAGAGGTTAACTCCTTTTATTTCTCTATCTATCCCTCTCACTTTCTCCATTTCCCTCTCTCTCCCCCCTAACCTCTCTCTCTACCTCTCTAGCCCCTCTCTCTCCTTCCCTCCCATTCCTATCTTCCCCCCTCTCCCCCTTCTCTCTTTCTCTCTGTCTTTCCCTCTGTCTCTTTCTCTCTCTCTGTCTCTCTCTCTGTCTCTCCCTCTGTCTCTTTCTCTCTTTCTCTCTCTCGTTCTCTCTCTCTCTCGCTCTCTCTCTCTGTCTCTCTCTCTCTCTCTCTCGCTGTCTCTCTCGCTGTCTCTCTCGCTGTCTCTCTCACTGTCTCTCTCGCTCTCTCTCTCTGCTGTCTCGCTCTCTCTCCCTCTCGCTGTCCCTCTCGCTGTCTCTCTCGCTGTCTCTCTCACTGTCTCTCTCTCTCTCCCTCTCGCTGTCTCTCTCGCTATCTCTCTGTCTCTCTCTCTGCTGTCTCTCTCTCTGCTGTCTCTCTCTCTCTCTCTGCTGTCTCTCTCTCTCTCTCTCTCTGCTGTCTCTCTCTCTCTCTGCTGTCTCTCTCTCTCTCTCTCTCTGCTGTCTCTCTCTCTCTCTCCGCTTTCTCTCTCTCTCTCTCTCTGCTGTCTCTCTCTCTCTCTCTGCTGTCTCTCTGTCTCTCTCTCTCTCTCTCTCTGCTGTCTCTCTCTCTCTCTCTCGCTCTCTCTCTCTCTCTCTCTCTCTGCTGTCTCTCTCTCTCGCTCCCTCTCGCTGTCTCTCTCTCTCTCGCTGTCTCGCTGTCAGACTCTGATAAGAAGGACAAAAATAGAACTCAATTTCCCCAGAGCGTGTGTTTAATCAATCAGAATATCAATAGGATTTGACAGTGCTGTTTGTTCTACTACACAGAGCTGTGTGTGTGTGTGTGTGTGTGTGTAAGGCAGAAGATACTGTATTATTGTCTCACAATAATATTGTTACACTGATATGGATGTTTTATTACCCAAATATGTTTTGTTTTAGATTTGTCTAATTGAGGTTGATCCAGTCTTGTTGATATTGTGACTGTTTCTGTTCTCACAGGTGGAAGAGGCTCTGAGTGAAGTGGACTTTCAGTTGAAGCTGGACCTTCACTTCACAGACAACGAGGAACAGTATGTTACAGACTCGGTTACATATTTTCTTTTCTCTGGCACTTTCTCTTTCTCCCCATCGCTCTGTCTCTCTTCCTATCCTCCCACCCCGTCTCTCTTCCTATCCTCCCTCCCTCCCCATCTCTCTGTCTCTCTTCCTATCCTCCCTCCCTCCCCATCTCGCTGTCTCTCTTCCTATCCTCCCTCCCTCCCCGTCTCTCTTCCTATCCTCCCTCCCTCCCCGTCTCTCTTCCTATCCTCCCTCCCACCCCGTCTCTCTTCCTATCCTCCCTCCCCATCTCTCTGTCTCTCTTCCTATCCTCCCTCCCTCCCCATCTTGCTGTCTCTCTTCTTATCCTCCCTCCCCATCTCGCTGTCTCTCTTCCTATCCTCCCTCCCTCCCCGTCTCTCTTTCTATCCTCCCTCCCTCCCCGTCTCTCTTCCTATCCTCCCTCCCTCCCCATCTCGCTGTCTCTCTTCCTATCCTCCCTCCCTCCCGTCTCTCTTCCTATCCTCCCTCCCTCCCCGTCTCTCTTCCTATCCTCCATCCCTCACCGTCTCTCTTCCTATCCTCCCTCCCTCCCTATCGCTCTTCCTATCCTCCCTCCCTCTCCGTCTCTCTTCCTATCCTCCCTCCCTCCCCGTCTCTCTTCCTATCCTCCCTCCCCGTCTCTCTTCCTATCATCCCTCCCTCCCCGTCTCTCTTTCTATTCTCCCTCCCTCCCTGTCTCTCTTCCTATCCTCCCTCCCTCCCCGTCTCTCTTCCTATCCTCCCTCCCTCCCCGTCTCTCTTCCTATCCTCCCTCCCTCCCTGTCTCTCTTCCTATCCTCCCTCCCCGTCTCTCTTCCTATCCTCCCTCCCTCCCCGTCTCTCTTCCTATCCTCCCTCCCTCCCCGTCTCTCTTTCTATCCTCCCCCCTCCCTGTCTCTCTTCCTATCCTCCCTCCCTCTCCGTCTCTCTTCCTATCCTCCCACCCTCCCCGTCTCTCTTCCTATCCTCCCTCCCTCCCCATCTCGCTGTCTCTCTTCCCTATCCTCCCTCCCTCCCCATCTCGCTGTCTCTCTTCCTATGCTCCCTCCCTCCCCATCTCGCTGTCTCTCTTCCTATCCTCCCTCCCCGTCTCTCTTCTTATCCTCCCTCCCTCCCCATCTCGCTGTCTCTCTTCCTATCCTCCCTCCCTCCCCGTCTCTCTTCCTATCCTCCCTCCCTCCCCGTCTCTCTTTCTATCCTCCCCCCCTCCCCGTCTCTCTTCCTATCCTCCCTCCCTCTCCGTCTCTCTTCCTATCCTCCCTCCCTCCCCGTCTCTCTTCCTATCCTCCCTCCCTCCCCGTCTCTCTTTCTATCCTCCCCCCCTCCCCGTCTCTCTTCCTATCCTCCCTCCCTCTCCGTCTCTCTTCCTATCCTCCCACCCTCCCCGTCTCTCTTCCTATCCTCCCTCCCTCCCCATCTCGCTGTCTCTCTTCCCTATCCTCCCTCCCTCCCCCCCCTCCCCGTCTCTCTTCCTATCCTCCCTCCCTCGCCGTCTCTCTTCCTATCCTCCCTCCCTCCCTGTCTCTCTTCCTACCCTCCCTCCCTCCCCGTCTCTCTTCCTATCCTCCCCCCTCCCCGTCTCTCTTCCTACCCCCCCCCCCCCTCCCCGTCTCTCTCCCTATCCTCCCTCCCTCCCCGTCTCTCTTCCTATCCTCCCTCCCTCGCCGTCTCTCTTCCTATCCTCCCTCCCTGTCTCTCTTCCTACCCTCCCTCCCTCCCCGTCTCTCTTCCTATCCTCCCCCCTCCCCGTCTCTCTTCCTATCCCCCCCCCCTCCCCGTCTCTCTCCCTATCCTCCCTCCCTCCCCGTCTCTCTTCCTATCCTCCCTCCCTCGCCGTCTCTCTTCCTATCCTCCCTCCCTCCCTGTCTCTCTTCCTACCCTCCCTCCCTCCCCGTCTCTCTTCCTATCCTCCCTCCCCGTCTCTCTTCTTATCCTCCCTCCCTCCCCATCTCGCTGTCTCTCTTCCTATCCTCCCTCCCTCCCCGTCTCTCTTCCTATCCTCCCTCCCTCCCCGTCTCTCTTTCTATCCTCCCCCCCTCCCCGTCTCTCTTCCTATCCTCCCTCCCTCTCCGTCTCTCTTCCTATCCTCCCTCCCTCCCCGTCTCTCTTCCTATCCTCCCTCCCTCCCCGTCTCTCTTTCTATCCTCCCCCCCTCCCCGTCTCTCTTCCTATCCTCCCTCCCTCTCCGTCTCTCTTCCTATCCTCCCACCCTCCCCGTCTCTCTTCCTATCCTCCCTCCCTCCCCATCTCGCTGTCTCTCTTCCCTATCCTCCCTCCCTCCCCATCTCGCTGTCTCTCTTCCTATGCTCCCTCCCTCCCCATCTCGCTGTCTCTCTTCCTATCCTCCCTCCCCGTCTCTCTTCTTATCCTCCCTCCCTCCCCATCTCGCTGTCTCTCTTCCTATCCTCCCTCCCTCCCCGTCTCTCTTCCTATCCTCCCTCCCTCCCCGTCTCTCTTCCTATCCTCCCTCCCTCCCCGTCTCTCTTCCTATCCTCCCTCCCTCCCTGTCTCTCTTCCTATCCTCCCTCCCTCCCCGTCTCTCTTCCTATCCTCCCTCCCTCCCCGTCTCTCTTCCTATCCTCCCTCCCTCCCCGTCTCTCTTCCTATCCTCCCTCCCTCCCCGTCTCTCTTTCTATCCTCCCCCCCTCCCCGTCTCTCTTCCTATCCTCCCTCCCTCGCCGTCTCTCTTCCTATCCTCCCTCCCTCCCTGTCTCTCTTCCTACCCTCCCTCCCTCCCCGTCTCTCTTCCTATCCTCCCCCCCTCCCCGTCTCTCTTCCTACCCCCCCCCCTCCCCGTCTCTCTCCCTATCCTCCCTCCCTCCCCGTCTCTCTTCCTATCCTCCCTCCCTCGCCGTCTCTCTTCCTATCCTCCCTCCCTCCCTGTCTCTCTTCCTACCCTCCCTCCCTCCCCGTCTCTCTTCCTATCCTCCCCCCTCCCCGTCTCTCTTCCTATCCCCCCCCCCTCCCCGTCTCTCTCCCTATCCTCCCTCCCTCCCCGTCTCTCTTCCTATCCTCCCTCCCTCGCCGTCTCTCTTCCTATCCTCCCTCCCTCCCTGTCTCTCTTCCTACCCTCCCTCCCTCCCCGTCTCTCTTCCTATCCTCCCCCCTCCCCGTCTCTCTTCCTATCCCCCCCCCTCCCCGTCTCTCTTCCTATCCTCCCTCCCTCCCCGTCTCTCTTCCTATCCTCCCTCCCTCCCCATCTCTCTCTCCCTCTCTCCTCAGTTGTGAGAGGTCCTCAGTTAGTAGTGCTGAGGTCCAGGTCTTAATGATGTCCTGCCTGTGAAAAGCCTCTGGCTCTAATAGACTGACAGACTGCATAGTCAAGAAAAAAACAATAGTCCATTAAAAACACTACTATATCACGTCTCTGTGCGGACTTGCATGTGTGTGCACAAATTGTGTGTGTGTGTGTGTGTGTGTGTGTGTGTAAAAGATGAGTTAGTGTTGGATCTGCACATTTGGATCTGTCACTCCAAGTGTGACCTCTGTGTGTTTGAGCTCAGTAGGTACTGTGGGCCACAGATAGATGATTTGTAATGGCTCCTGGATGGCTCATTAAATATCCCATTTGGAGCTCTTGCAACTTCTCAGACGTTGCTGCTCAGAACTGATACTATTTGGAGTCCCCCAGTGTTAGTGTGTGTAGAACATGACCAATTTCAACTTTCAACTTTTATTGCCCCAGAGGGAAATTAGTTTTTCACCATACTTGGATGCTCTTTTGAATTGACTATTGTCCTAGCTGGATAATAGCAGTTAAATAACCCATAACGTGATGTCCTTTAAGCAGGTAATAGTTGGCAAAGTTGCACAATGCATTTTAAACTGGCATCCACTGTCCTTGGCACATGTATGATGCTGTGACTGAATAATGTTCTGACATGACCTGCCAGTTGTTGTCCTCAGGCTGGGTTAGATACTAACTGTGTTGTCTCTAGGTTAGGGGACATCGTGACAGTCCCAGTCATCAGCAGTAGAACCCTGGGTCTCCACTTCCACCCCAGGAGAGGTCTCCACCACCATGTACCTGTCATGTTCGACTACTTCCACCTGTCCGTCATCTCTGTTTCCATACACGCATCCTTGGTGGCCTTGCATCAACCTCTCATCAGGTGTGTGTATGCGTGCTTATCTACTTTACCACCAACATGTCACACTGATGCCCACTACTTAGCTGTCACACCACGTAGCTCCTCTCCTGTTAGAATGGGTTTAGTTTGGCAACCTGCTCTGAGAGGGCATCCACTGGCCTGCTACTTGAATAAATAGTTTTCTTAACACTTAGGTGGTAAATCCAGCTGCCAATATCTTAACGTGAATGTTCAGCCATCCATTACCCTGATTAACCATTACTCTGAGCGCTCTATTGATTACATAAGGACTAACTGATCTTCTCTCTCTTTCTGCCCCCCCCCCTCTATCTCTCTCCATCCCCCTCTCCATAGTTTTGCCCGTACAGGGAAGGGTTCCTGGTTGGGAAAGGGCTCTCCGGAGAACGGTACAGACGTGTCAGCCATGGGGGTATCCATGGAGAACCTGATGTTTGGGGCTGGATACTGCAAACCTGTCATCACAGAGGTACGGTCAAATCAAGTCAAAGTACATTGTAAGTGTATGATTACAAGGTCTCTCAATACACTTTACAGAGGACAGTAGTTGATCAACCCAAACAAGCCTAGTCTTTGACTTTAAAGGACTCCAGAAGGGCAATCTGAATTTGGGAAAGCAGCCCACAGAGTTCACACTGAAGATGAGAGAATCAGGAGACAGAATATCTGAATCAAAGCTCTCTCTCTCTCTCTCTCTCTGTCTGTGTGTTCTGTGTGTTTTTGTGTGCAGTGGCTACACAGGTAAACATGATCACCTGTGAATGGGTCAGTTAGCGTGACCCTCTCTCTCGCTCTCTCTCTCTCTCGCTCTCTTAAATTCTTTCTTTCTCTCTCACTCTCTCTCTCACACTTTCTTTCCATGTCAGGCTGTGTATAAAGGTGAAGTCAGGTGCAGGAGAGCAGAGTATGATAAATAAAGCGCACTTTATTATAGTTCCAAACCGGGAGCACAACAAAACAAACACTCTCAAAACACGGAAGTACGGAGTAAAGCGCTAAACGAACATAACTAGACATGAAAACAATTACACACAAAACTTGATGGGAAACAGAGGGTTAAATACAAGTAGTTTGATTGGTGAAATGAAAACCAGGTGTGTATGAAAACAAGACAAGGCAAATGGATATATGAGAAATGGAGCGGCGATGGCTAGAGAGCCGGTGATGTCGATCGCCGAACGTCACCCAAACAAGGAGAGGAGCTGACTTCGTGAGAGTACCCCCCCCCCTTGACGTGCAGCTCCAGCGGAGATGGTGAAACTCCCGCAGTAGTTCAGGAATCCAAAATATCTGCAACCGGAATCCAGCACCTCTCCTCTGGTCCGTACCCCTCCCACTCCACGAGGTACTGAAGGCCCCCCCCCCACACCCGATGCCTCGAATCCAGGATGGAACGAAGGATGTACGCCGGGGCCCCCTCGATGTCCAAAGGGGGCGGAGGGACCTCCCGCACCTCAGATTCCTGGAGCGGACCAGCCACCGTCCGGCCTGAGGAGAGACACATGGAACGAGGGGTTAATACGATAATAAGCGGGAAGTTGTAGTCTGTAACATACCTCGTTCACCATCCTCAGGACTTTAAATGGCCCCACAAGCCCAAACCCAGCTTCCGGCAGGGCAGGTGGAGGGGCAGGTTACGGGTCTAGAGCCAGACCCGGTCCCCCGGTGCGAACACAGGGGTCTCACTGCGGTGACGGTCCACGCTGGTTTTCTGACGACGCGCGGCTCGCTGGAGATGGACACGAGCAGCCTTCCATGTCTCCTCCGCGAGCTTAAACCAGGAGCCGCAGCCGCAGGAGTGTCAGTCTGACCCTGATGCCATGGTGCCAGAACCATCTGGTACCCCAATACACACTGAAAGGGGGCAAGGTTAGTAGAGTAGTGGCGAAGTGAGTTCTGTGCCATCTCGGCCAAGGGAATTAACGCAGCCCACTCCCCCGGCCGGTCCTGGCAATAGGACCGCAGAAAACCTGCCCACATCCTGGTTGACTCTCTCTACCTGCCCATTACTCATCACCAAGATGATGACTCTCTCTACCTGCACGTTACTCTGAGGTAAGGCTGATCGAGACCCCAGACGTTCCATGAACGCCCTCCAAACTTTCGAAGTAAGCTAGGACCCCGATCCGACACTATATCCTCAGGCACCCCGTAGTGCTGGAAGACGTGTGTAAACAGGGCCTCCGCAGTCTGTAGAGCCGTAGGGAGACCGTGCAGAGGGAGTAGACGACAGGACTTAGAAAAACGATCCACAACGACCAGGATCGTGGTATTTCACTGTGAAGGAGGAAGATCGGTTAAGAAATCCACTGACAGATGTGACCAAGGTCGTTGTGGAACGGGTAAGGGATGTAACTTACCTCTGGGCAGGTGTCTCGGAGCCTTACACTGGGCACACACCGAGCAGGAGGAAAGATAAACCCTCACGTCCTTTGCCAAAGTGGGCCACCAGTACTCCCCAGTCAGACAACGCACCGTCTGACCGTTCCCCGGATGACCAGAGGAGGGAGACGTGTTGTCCCAAGAGATCAACTGGTCACGGACAGCAGACGGAACGTACTTACGCCCAATGGGACGCTGGAGGGGAGCAGGCTCCGTACGCACCGCCTGCTCAATGTCCACGTCCAGCTCCCACACGACCGGCGCTACCAGGCAAGAGGCCGGGAGTATGGGAGTCTGATCCATGGGCCGCTCCTCTGTGTCATACAGTCTGGGCAGTGCGTCTGCCTTCTTATTCTCGGAACCTGGTCTGTAGGACAGGGTAAACACAAAACGAGTAAAGAACATGGCCTACCTTGCCTGACGAGGATTCAGTCTCCTCGCTGACCGGATGTACTCCAGATTGCGGTGGTCAGTCCAGATGAGGAAAGGGTGTTTAGCCTCCTCAAGCCAATGTCTCCACGCTTTCAGCGCGTTAACCACAGCCAACAACTCCCGGTCTCCCACATCATAGTTACGCTCCGCTGGACCAAGCAGGACCCCCCTTCAGCAATGAGGTAATGGGCGCAGCAACCTGGCCAAAACCCTGGATAAATCTCTGGTCGTAATTGTCAAACCCTAAAAATCGCTGCACCTCCTTTACCGTGGTGGGAGTCGGCCAATTGCGCACGGCTGAAATGCGGTCACTCTCCATCTCCACCCCTGATGTGGAAATGTGATACCCTAGGAAGGAGACGGCCTGCTGGAAGAACAGGCATTTCTCAGCCTTGACATACAGGTCATGCTCCAACAGTCGTCCACGTACCTTACGCACCAGGGACACATGCTCGGTGCGTGTAGCGGAGTAAACCAGAATGTCATCAATATACACCACTACACCCTGAAAATCTTGTCTACAAAGGATTGGAAAACTGATGGAGTATTCTTCAACCCGTATGGCATGACAAGGTACTCATAATACCCTGTGGTGGTACTGAAATGCTGTCTTCCACTCGTCTCCCTCCCGGATACGCACCAGGTTATACACACTCCTGAGACCCAGTTTCGTGAAGAAGCGCGCCCCATGCATTGACTCAATCGCCGTAGCGATAAGAGGTAGCGGGTAACTGTACCCCACCGTGATTTGATTGAGACCTCGATAGTCATTGAACGGGCGTAAACCTCCGTCCTTCTTCTTTTTACAGAAGGCGAGAGCCAAATCGGCATATTCTGGGGGATGTGCATGGTGGAGACCTGATCTGGACTTTCCACCGTAGTAGCACCAACGGAAACCCCTACACACCTCCCTGAGCACTCTCGCGACCACCTCGTGAGAGCCCTCTGTTGCCAGGAAATAGTGGGGTTATGCAGAGCCAACCAGGGAAGGCCTAGTACCACAGGAAATGCAGGTGAGTCAATGAGAAAGAGACTGATTTTCTCCTCATGACTCCCCTGCATAACCATGGCCAAGGAGATGGTGGCCTCCCTGATTAGCCCGGACCCTAATGGTCCACTATCTAGAGCATGTACCGGGAAGGGTCTAACTATATGAACAATGGGGATCCCTAACCTAATGGCTAATGTTCTGTCGATAAAATTCCCAGCTGCGCTTGAATCGACGAGCGCCTTATGCTGGGAATGTGGGGAAAACTCCTCAGGGAAACAAACAGGCACAAACAGTTGATCAACAGAGGACTCTGGATAAGTGTGGTGCAAACTCACCTGGGGTGAAGCCAGAGTGCCCTGCCTGTTGCCTCGAATCCCAGAGGAACCAACACGGCACCGACCGGCAGTGTGACCTCTGCGGCCACAGATGGTGCACGTGATGGCTCCTCCTCCCGTCTCCCTATGCCCTGCACCTCCTAACTCCATGGGCACCGGAGCGGGGGCGCTGGATGATGGAACCAACAGAGCCCCCTCTGGACGTCCGCGGTTGACCAGCAGGTTATCCAACCGGATGGACAAATCCACCAGTTGGTCAAATGTAATGGTGGCATCCCTGCAGGCCAGCTCACGTCAGACGTCCTCTCGTAGGCTGCATCTATAGTGGTCGATGAGGGCTCTGTCGTTCCAGCCTGCTCCGGCAGCCAAGGTACGGAATTCAAGGGCGAAGTCCTGGGCGCTCCTCGTCCCCTGCCTCAAATGGAAGAGCCTCTCCCCTGCCGCTCTGCCCTCGGGTGGATGGTCTAAGACGGCCCTGAAGTGACGGGTGAAATCCTCAAAGTGGTCTGGAGCCGTGTCTCCTTCTCTCCAAACAGCGTTTGCCCACTCCAGCGCTTTTCCTGTGAGACAGGAGATGAGAGTGGACACTCTCTCCCCTCCTGAGGGAGCTGGGTGCACAGTGGCCAGGTAGAGGTCCAGTTGTAACAAGAGTCCCTGGCACTGTGCTGCCGTTCCATCATACTCCCTGGGAAGGGAGAGACTCATCCCGACGGAATTCTCTCCGGATGGAACGGGTGGAGACAACCCCGGTTGTGCTGGTCGAGGCACTGGAGACCTCCTGTCTCTCCCAGCGGTTCATGGTCTGGACAACGCGATCCATCATGGCACCAAGATGATGTAGCATGGCTGAATGTTCTTGGACGCGCTCCATTCAATCGGTGTGTAATTCTGTCAGGCTGTGTATAAAGGTGAAGTCAGGTGCAGGAGAGCAGAGTATGATAAATAAAGCGCACTTTATTATAGTTCCAAACCGGGAGCACAACAAAACAAACACTCTCAAAACACGGAACAATAAAGTAAAGCGCTAAAGAACATCGTATGACATGACAACAATTACACACAAAACATGATGGGAAACAGAGGGTTAAATACAAGTAGATTGATTGGGGAAATGATAACCAGGTGTGTATGAAAACAAGACAAGACAAATGGCTGTATGAGAAATGGTGACGTCGATCGCCGAACGTCGCCTCTCACTCTTTCTCTCTCTCACACTTTCTCTCTCTCTTTCTTTATTTCTCTCTCTCTCTCTCTTTCATTCTCTCTCTCTCTCTCTCTCTCTTTCACTCTCCCTTCCTCTCGCTCTCACACTTTTTCTCTCGGTCTCTCTCTCTCTCTCTCACTCTCTCTTCCTCTCGCTCTCACACTTTCTCTCTCTCTCTCTCTCTCTCTCTCTCTCTCTCTCTCACACTTTTTCTCTCTCTCTCTCTCTCTCTTTCTCTCTCTCTCTCTCTCTCTCTCTCTCTCTCTCTCTCTCTCTCCCCCCCACACTTTTGTAAGGCCAGGTCATCAACCAGGTCCCTCTAGAAGTATTAGAGACAGTTTTAGTCCCCCACATGAGTACTATTAATGTCTCATTAACCCACATGGCCAGACCAGTCTCGCAGGACACGTCCCAAATAGCCTTATTCCCTGTATAATGCTCTACACTGGTCAAAAGTAGTGCATTTTGTAGAGAATAGGGTTTCATTTGGGACACTGCCCGAGGCTGGCAGGACACTGAGACAGGCTGAGCTACTGTAGCCTGGTGTCTGGAGGAGAAACAAGGGTTCATCTGCCTCTGGAGAAGAAGACTAAGAATAATAGTATACACTAGTGATGGTTTCTACAGGTGTAAAGGCTTAAGTGGGGTGAGAGCTGTGGGAAGCCAGAGAAAGTGCTTAGCTGGATTGATACATCAACCACAGCCACCACTCACATGTCTCTTGCTTCTGGAGGTGTGTGAGGGTGTGTATTTGAGGTGTGTGTGTGTTTGTATGAGGTGTGTGTGAGGGGTGTGTGCGGGTGGGATTGATAACTATATGGTTGTGTACATCAAGCAGAGAAGCTATTTTTCATTAGATCATTACGATGTGTCTTATCCAGCATAGGTCATTTCCTGTATGGTAGGACACTACTGTGATTGGAAACCTGTTGGTCGCACAAACATGTGTCTCATACACACACCCTAATCCAGCCCTTCGGCCCCGAGGGCCGACGTCACAGACTAGGCAGTAAATCTTAATGAGAGTTGGGCTTGTCCCCCCCCCGTCCCCTCCTCTCTATTTGTCTCCCTTGTTCCTTGGTTACACACACACACACACACACACACCCACCCTAGGCTCGGCCCCCCCTGTTTCTGGGTTTTACACAGCGCCTCCAACAGGGAGCTTTAATAAGCACTGCATTTAGCCAGGCGGGGGGGCGATGTTTGATCCCCGTAATGAGTTCTCCTCCAACCGCCATGTAGCTTAAATGTACCTGCATGTGAAATGTGTACAGAGCCCAGTGTGTGTGTGTGTGAGCCATCCCTCTCTCCCTTTCTCCTCTCTTCCAGCCCTTATTTATTTAAGGCTTTCTACCTGCAGGGTATAAGCACATTTTCAGCACTTTCACTGCTGGAGCGTTTCCATGCTAACCAAGCTACTTTTTCAATTTTTTATTCATTACTAAGAGTGTCGTTATTGCACAATCTGGACACGTGTCGTTGGAAAATTCCATCGGTATCAGCTGAATTATAGTGGTGCTGCCTCTCTCTCTTGTGGTGGGCAGGAAATGGATGTTGCCTTTCTTTTTCCATTTAGACCTTTCACGTTTCCTCATTGGTTTAAAAATGTGTATCTCAGAAATATCAGAGGCGATAAAGATACATTTTCTGAGAGCTCCTGTTAAGAGTGAGATACTCGTCTTCGACCCTCGTGGGGTGGTTGAGAATGTCAAGTAGCAATCCAAGAGGATAGGCAGATATCATCAAATAATACTGAAAGCACACAGTCTTTCAGAGAGAGAGACCTGTCCCGCTGTTTTTACCAGCTTGTCTGTCTGACAAGCTGCTGGCTTGTCCCTCGTTCCCATTGTATATAGATGTAAAGTGAGCCATAGAAATAGAATTACTAGATTAGGAGTTCCCATTCATGTTAGTGTTCTGTAATTCTTAGGTCTATTTCTACCCGAGCAGATGGACCCCCTGTGACTAGGTCTCCCACGGTGCACTGCAGCAGCCATCCGATCCAGTATGTCACCTGGGTCCTCAGCCCTGTGTTCCAGTAGCAGACTGTCAGCTTCACATGACGCTGCTGCTGACAAATGGGACTTAAGAAGACTAATACAGTATCCCAAAGAAAAATAAATGTACTGTATTTATACAGAATGTCTCGGACCCTCTTGCTTGGTAAGCTCTGGCTCCCCAAGTCCCCTAGTGGATATACACTACACAAGGCGGACTTCCTCTCTGGGTGGAACGCAACCACGACGTGGAGAAAAGACACCTGACTCCGCCCTTGCACACGCCCGGACGTCGATCGACAGAGTGAAGTGTGTAGAGACTCTTAGACTACAAGTTGGGTAGAGGTTGAACAGAACACAACTCATCCATTGTCAGTTAAGAATAAACTGTTTTGCTTTGTGGGGGAGGGGGGATAAGGACTGTGTTCATAGGGAAAGAAATAGCTATTTTTGTTCTTTGCCTCTGTAGTTGCTTCAAGTCCCAACCCCCATATCCCAGCATGCCTCTATAAAGGTAAAAGGAATTCTGAAAGTAAACATACAGGTGTTCCTTTCTGGTTGTGGAGGATCCAGCAGTAGTAACTGTTATTACAGAGCAGAGTACAGCATTGATGATAGGGCCTTGTGCTTTACTGCCCCCAGGTAAATTATAGTAGGCCTTCAAACTCACATCCACCAGCATTACATGCCTTTGAAACTAACACACATACAAAGGCATTATCCACACATACACCAGCATTACATGCCTTTGAAACTAACACACATACACAATTGTTATCCACAAATCCACCAGCATTACATGCCTTTGAAACTAACACACATCACAGGCATTATCCACACATACACCAGCATTACATGCCTTTGAAACTAACACACATACACAGACATTATCCACACATACACAGACATTATCCACACATACATCAGCATTACATGCCTTTGAAACTAACACACATACACAGACATTATCCACACATACACAGACATTATCCACACATACATCAGCATTACATGCCTTTGAAACTAACACACATACACAGGCGTTATCCACACATACATCAGCATTACATGCCTTTGAAACTAACACACATACACAGGCGTTATCCACACACCAGCATTAGAGCGTTGGGCCAGTAATCGAAAGGTTGCTGGATTGAATCCCCGAGCTGACAAGGTAAACATCTGTCGTCCTGCCCCTGAGTAAGGCAGTTAACCCACTGTTCCCTGGGCGCTGAAGACATGGATGTTGATTAAAACAGCCCCCCCGCACCTCTCTGATTCAGAGGGGTTGGGTTAAATGTGGAAGACACATTTCAGTTGAATGCATTCAGTTGTACAACTGACTAGGTCTCCCCCTTTCCCCTTACATCCATTTAAAACTGCCAGAACAGCCAGGCAGTCACAAGAAGATGGACCCAACCCAGGGAACTGACAGGGGCCAGGGGCCAGGGGCCAGGAGGGTCCCAAAGGGCTGGGGCCTGTGTGTGGTGGAACTGGGAAGGGGTCAGAGGTGACCCAGTCTGACCTGACCCTGCCTTGTCTCTAAAAAGATGACAGCCGGCATCTGAACCGATGGGTGTTGTTTGGGTCCTTGACTAGAATAACTTCTTTCACAATCTTACTCTTGACCTGGATATGTAGTAGCTGGGCTCTGTGGCTCCTATTGATTGCAGAAGAGACCAGAACTGTTTCTGTAGGTTACAGGCCTGTACAGAGAATAGGATGAATATGATTGTCCAGTGAATGTACTGTGTGTTTTGGGGTTAGAGAGCCACCTGCTGGGGAGAAATAGGAACACTTTCCCTGAAATGGTACTAAATCAAATCAAATTTTATTTGTCACATACACATGGTTAGCAGATGTTAACGCGAGTGTAGCGAACTGCTTGGGCTTCTAGTTCCGACCATGCAGTAATATCTAACGAGTAACCTAACCTAACAATTTCACAACAACTACCTTATACACACAAGTGTAAAGGAATGAATAAGAATATGTACATATAAATATATGGATGAGCGATGGCCGAACGGCATAGACAAGATGCAGTAGATGGTATAGAGTACAGTATATACATATGAGATGAGTAATGTAGGGTATGTAAACATTATATAAAGTTGCGTTGTTTAAAGTGGCTAGAGATGAGTCAGTATGTTGGCAGCAGCCTCTCTGTGTTAGTGATGGCTGTCTACCAGTCTGATGGCCTTGAGATAGAAGCTGTTCTTCAGTCTCTCGGTCCCAGTTTTGATGCACCTGTACTGACCTCACCTTCTGGATGGTAGCGGGGTGAACAGGCAGTGGCTCGGGTGGTTGTTGTCCTTGATGATCTTTTTGGCCTTCCTGTGACATTGGGTGGTGTAGGTGCCTGGAGGGCATTTAGTTTGCCCCCGGTGATGCGTTGTGCAGACCTCACTACCCTCTGGAGAGACCTGCGGTTGTGTGCGGAGCCGTACCAGGCGGTGATACAGCCCGACAGGATGCTCTCGATTGTGCATCTGTAAAGGTTTGTGTTTTGGGTGGTGTTTTTGGTGACAAGACAAATTTCTACAGCCTCCTGATGTTGTACTACACAGTGACATCATTGGGGGACAGATTGGCTTTTGATCCATTACCTTCCCTGTCTAAGAAATATTGTATGAAACATCACAAGTGATTGTTACTGATGTCTGGGTAGTTTGTGGTTACTGGGAAGTGTGGGGTTAGTTCGATCCTGTCCACAGGACATGTTAATGGTCATTCGGCTCCTGTCTTCTACATCTTCCAGTGCCACGACCACATCCATGTTACTGAGACTTTACACATTGGTGTTAACTCACTAAACAAGGTCCATAACAAGGTCCTGTTCCAGACCAAGGTCAATTACAAGGCTACACGGAGGGAGTACATTGGTTCTTACTGCGGAGGCCGTAAAGTCCCAGTATGTGAACTTGGCCGTCATTAAAGCAGCTCATTATCTTTTTATCTAAACGGAGTAACCAACGTTTTCTTTTCTTCCCTGTGTCTTCCCCTGTCTCTCTTCTTCCCTGTCTCTCTTCTTCACTGTCTCTCTTCTTCCCTGTCTCTTCCCCTGTCTCTCTTCTTCCCTGTCTCTCTTCTTCACTGTCTCTCTTCTTCCCTGTCTCTTCCCCTGTCTCTCCTCTCTCCGTCTCTTCTCTCTTCCCTGTCTCTTCCCCTGTCTCTCCTCTCTCCGTCTCTTCTCTCTTCCCTGTCTCCTCTCTCCCCTGTCTCCTCTCTCTGTCTCTCCTCTCTCCCGTCTCTCCTCTCTCCCGTCTCACCTCTCTCCCCTGTCTCTTGTCTCTCTTCTTCCCTGTCTCTTCCCCTGTCTCTCCTCTCTCCGTCTCTTCTCTCTTCCCTGTCTCCTCTCTCCCATGTCTCTCGTCTCTCCCCTGTCTCCTCTCCCGTCTCTCCTCTCTCCCGTCTCACCTCTCTCCCCGTCTCTCGTCTCTCCCCTGTCTCCTCTCTCCCGTCTCATCTCTCTCCCATCTCACCTCTCTCCCCGTCTCTCGTCTCTCCCCTGTCTCCTCTCTGCCATCTCATCTCTCTCCCATCTCACCTCTCTCCCCGTCTCTCCTCTCTCCCATCTCCCCTCTCTCCCTGTCTCTCCTCTCTCCCCTGTCTCTCCTCTCTATGTATCTCCTCTCTCCCCTGTCTCCTCTCTCCTCTCTCCCCTGTTACTCCTCTCTCCCTGTCTCTCTCCTCTGTCTCTCCTCTCCCCCTTGTCTCTCCTCTCTCCCCTGTCTCTCTACTCTCTGTCTCTCCTCTCTCCCTATCTCTCCCTTCTCCCCTTTCCTGTATCTCTCCCCTCTTCCATGTGTCTATCCTCTCTCTACTCTTCCTCTCCTTCTCCCCTCTCCTACCTTCTTCCTGTTTCTCCCCTCTCCTCCCTCCTGTCTCTCCCCTCTCCTGTCTCTCCCCTCTCCTCCCTCCTGTCTCTCCCCAGGGTAGTTTCTACGTCCCTAGTGAGAACTGTCTTCAGAGAGCTCACACGTGGCATGGTAGACTCTGTCGCCTCCTACTGGTGGTACACCGAGGCGTACGCTCCTACTACACCACTCTGATGAAGGAGATACCACAGCTGGACCAAGTGGAAATAGGTGAGGCAACAAGATGCATTTCCTCAATATTTAGCTATGTCTATGTGGCCATCAATCAAGTCAATTATTTTGTTGTACTTAGTAGACTTGAGCTATGCTGTAGTAATCTCTTTCTCTTGTCTTTCTCTCCACAGAGGAGCTACCTGTGGAAGAAACATTAAATCAGCTCACAATAGAATTACAGGTATGTGGTGTACGAGACATACAGTACTGCTAAAAACCAAGATCAACATTTTATATTAGCTATGCTTTCTTTCCTATGTTCTACTTGTATTTCCATCAACAATTTGATCTTAACTGCCTAATTAAATAAAGGTTAATTAACTACAACTTAAATAAAAATTCCATTATTAATTTTTTAACTTGAACAACGTAGAGGTAACTGCCAAAATAAAGGAAACACCAACATAGTGTCCTACTAGGGCGTTGGGCCACCACGAGCCAGAACAGCTTCAATGCATAGTTACGACATGTGTCTGAAACTCTATTGGAGGGATGCAACACCATTCTTCCAAATAAATTCCATAGTTTGGTGTTTTGTTGATGGTGGTGGAAAACACTATCTCAGGCGCCACTCCAGAATCTCCCTTAAATGTTCATTTGAGTTGAGATCTGGTGACTGAGATGGCCATGGCATCTGGTTTACATTGTTTTCATGCTCATCAAACTATTTAGTGACCACTCATGCATGGGGGCATAGCCATGGTAGCCGAACTAATGGCCTTCCCCGCATTTTTATACATGACCCTAAGCATGATGGGATGTTAATTGCTTAATTAAATCAGGAACCACACCTGTGTGGGAGCACAGCCTGCTTTCAATATACTTTATATCCCTCATTTACTCAAGAGTTTCCATTATTTTGGCAGTTACCTGTACTATATATCTAAGATAGCAGTGGCATCTGGATAAAGTCATTGAGTATATAAATAGATACTATCTGTATCCACTCTCTTCTCCTCCTCTAGGTTCAGGGAGGCCATGAGAAGGAAGCAGAACATATCAGTAGAGACCTGACCCAGCTCTGGTCCACCTAACCTGCCCTTTGACCTCCAACCAGCCTCTAACCAGCACCACACACTGACCCTCGTCTGTCTCCTCTCTCCTCCCCTTCTCTAGCTGCAGGGGGGCCATGAGAAGGTAGCAGAACAGATCAGTAGAGATCTCACCCTGCTCTGCTCCCAGCTGTCGGCTTTGTGGACCCGCTTCCTGGAGGCTGCCGTACCCAACACACATATCCTGTCCCACCTGGCCCAGGAACACCACACACTCAGGGTGAGCCCTAACCCCTGACCTCCTCAGGAACATCACACACCCCCCTAGATACTATCTGATATATTATGAAGTATGCAACACTAGAGGACGAGGCCTTGAACCCTCCAGAGTCCACTATTCTGATTAGGTTTTGTGTGTGAGATTGCGTAAGAGTTTTACTGCCAGATAAAACACACCAGCTGATGATTAGTCCCTATAGACCTCAATGCCTTGAATAGACATTATATCTGAGAATCCCAAATGTAATTTGCATTTAATCATTGGAATGATTCATATTAATGTAAGACTATTCCCACTTCCCACTCAGTGTTGCTAGCAGGTCTCCAGGCTCTTGTCTCTCACAGTGTTAGTTTCATCTCTCCTGTCTGTCTGTCTGTCTGTCTGTCTGTCTGTCTGTCTGTCTGTCTGTCTGTCTGTCTGTCTGTCTGTCTGTCTGTCTGTCTGTCTGTCTGTCTGTCTGTCTGTCTGTCTGTCTGTCTGTCTGTCTGTGTGAGTCATAATGAACACAGCATGTCTCCATCACAGGAGGTTGGTGACGCCTTAATTGGGGAGGACGGGCTCGTGGTAACGGCTGGAGCGGAATAGGTGGAATGGTGTCAAACACATCAAACACATGGTTTGATGCCATTCCATTAGCTCCGTTCCAGCCATTATTGGGCGCTGTCCTCCCCTCAGCAGCCTCCACTGGACTCTCCATATTAGTTTACCTTCAGGGGTTAGTTTCATGGTTCCACCCACAGGAGGGTGGGATTTTAATGAACATTCATTGTGTAATTATTCTAAGGAACAAACATACAGAAACACTGTAACACTGTTTCTTGATGCTCCTGACTCTGTCTGTCTTTGTGACTTCATAACAGGAGGCAGGTTTAGTTACACTTTAGTGGCATTTTTGTATTTATTTCTGTTTGACAGATTTTTATAAATGACTCTAAGCATGATGGGATGTTAATTCATTGCTTAGATAACTCACACCTGTGTGGAAGCACCTGCTTTCAATATACTTTGTATCCCTCATTTACTCAAGTGTTTCCATTATTTTGGCAGTTACCAATACTTTTACACCATTTCTCTTTTTGATGTTGTTATTTTGAAGATCAAGTCATTGCCTTTTGTGCAGACAGTACTAACTCGGTAAGTTTCTCAGTGAGGAAATTAAGATTTGTATTTTGTGCCGATGTCAGGTCAGGCGATTTTCAGAGGCATACTTCTTCACAGAACACCCCAAAGAGACATCCCTGACATTTCAAGAGGACCTGTGAGTACTGCCATTCCAGGAGCACAATGATGCAGTTTTATCACTCTGTTTTAGATTTAATTTGATGTTAATGCTTTATCTAAGACATCCTTCTATGAATGGAGAAAAGGTAGGCCTAGTGTGTTTGAGTGATTATGACAGATATCTTCTATCTCCTGGTTAAAGGATCAACAGACACTGTCAGATAGCTGTGGAGGTGCGTAACTCCAACTACCTGACCAGGATGCCACCATTACCTGTAGAGTGCCTGGACATTGACGGAGACTGGAACAGCCTGCCTATCATCTTCGAAGACCGATATGTAGAGTCTCCACGGACAGGTGAGTCCAGGATTTCATTCAACAGCGATAGACTTTAACCCTTGGCCTATAATTTCTGTGACCCCACAGAAATCTAATAAAAATAATACAAAAATCCCCATTAAAATCTGTGTAGGGGCCTCCCGGGTGCATCGCAGTGGTAGCTGTGCCACCAGAGATTCTGGGTTCGAGCCCAGGCTCTCTCGCAGCCAGCCGTGACCGGGAGGCCCATGGGGAGGTGCACAATTGGCCCAGCATCGTCCGGGTTAGGGAGGGTTTGGCCGGCAGGAATGTCCTTGTCTTATCGCGCACTAGCGACTCCTGTGGCGGGCCGGGCGCAGTGCACGCCGACCAGGTCACCAGGTGTACGGTGTTTCCTCTGACACATTGGTGTGGCTGGCTTCCGGGTTGGATGTGCATTGTGTCAAGAAGCAGTGCAGTCAGGTTGTGTTTCGGAGGACGCATGGCTCTTGACCTTTGCCTCTCCCGAGTCTATACGGGAGTTGCAGTGATGAGGCAAGACTGCCAATTGGATACCACGAAATTGGGTAAAAAAATAAAAATAAATAATAATCTGTCTGTTAGAGAGATATGTGTTTGTTTTTTGCATGGGCTGCGTTTCAATCCACTTCATCTGCATCCGCCCTTCTGCGTCTGCGCTGAAAGGTGGCAGAGAGAGAGTGGTGTTCGTCATACCATAAGACATCTAGAAAAATCTGTCTTCTTACGAAAACCTCTGTAGCTTCTGAACTGTTTGGCTTACAAACTGTTATGACCACGATGCTCTAGGATGCCCACAAGCCTCACAAGCCTCATCTGAATGCCCCCGGTACCATTTAAAACAATGTATGGAAGTATATATAGAGAATGTTTAGTATCTAAAATAAGGGGATTAATACATGTCAAATATCTTTCTTATATCTCTCAGATAGATTCAGAACAAATTCAGAACAAACTTCATTTCGATGTTTGGGACTATCTGTTGTTTCATGGAGTGAATCTGTTATTAAATTGGCTAAGAGCAGTAATGCCAAATTCGATGTTTCATCCAATATGTTTTTATATTTTTTTGAATACCTTAAGGGGTCTTAAAATTCAAATCAAATAGCTAAATGATCCTTGGTATGACCTTAAAACAATTCCATATTTTAGCTTAGAGGATTAAACGCAATTTCCTGACGTTAGCGGCGATCTTGATCGCTGTTAGCTCAACAAGAATTCACCTTTAAGCAGTACGTAGGTAGTTTATCTGTTTTAGTTTGAATCCTGACCTGAGTCTGCTTTTATTTTTGCTAACAATACTGTTTAATCTGGTTCAGATCCATACGTATTTAAGTAGTGTAGACCAGTATAATTTAAACATCTAGCATTAGCGTAAGACCTAACATTTTTCTCCATCTTTATGTATAGATTGGGGATCATATGCACCAACACGTCTGCCCACCAGTGAGCAGGCCACCCCCAAGCCTCCTGTCACTGATACAAACATTAGTCCTCCTGCCATGGACCAGCTCGCCAGCTCACCAGCAATACCAACCCAGGAGCCTAAAGACAGTGAGGCTATGTACAGGTCTCTCATAGGAGAGCAGAGCACCAGCGTTATTACTGACAAGATAGGTTCTCCATCTATTGAGACTCCAGACCCAGACCAGGCAGAAACAGACTGGGGAGAGCCAGTCCAGCCAGGGGATCCAGAGGAGCAGACTGAGACAGAGGAGATCTCAGAGGAGAGCCCTGGTTTAGGCCTGAGGTTCCTTACAGTCAGACCCACTGATTTGGATCCGTTCAGAGGAGAGGCAGTGCTCTCCTCCAAACACTGTACAGACCCACAACATACTTCTAACAGTGAAGACACAACTTGGAAAGACTTGGAGAACCATCAAGACATCATCACACAGAGATACCAGAACATTATCAGTACAGGAATTGACTTGGATGTAGAAGAGAAGGACGTTGCTATAGACGCCGACAGCAAGGATGTTCCTCTGAGCAGTCTAACCACTAACTCCCAGGCTCCACTCAAAGATCATCCCCTCACGCCCCCTCTACCTACAGACCTGAGGAGAGAACTGGCCAACCGAGGGGTGGGGGTTGGTGGCTCCAAGATCCTAAACCGCTCCCCCTCCGTCATCTCAGACTCTGGCATCGAGAGCGAGCCCAGCTCGATGGCCTGGCCCCTGGATGTTTATCGGACGGGAGGAGGGCGCCCTCTGGAGGAGAGCCTGGTACTGCAGCGCCTGGCAAGGAGAAACCCGGCCCACCGCAGTTCCCTAGAGGGCCTGCAGACAGAGAGCGGAAACAGCAGGGGCAGCCTGCCCAGTGGAGGGGGTGGCAGCGCTGGCATCCAGGCCTCCCTCACCTCCATCTCCTCCCTGCCCTACGAGGACGACGAGGAACAGAGGAACCAGCTCAGTAAACTGACCAAGTCTGTCTCAGCTCCTCAGATCTCCAGCCCTGAGGACACAGAAGAGGACCAGGGAGGAGCGGAGGAGGAGGTAGACACGGAGAGCGAGAGGACCAGCGGGTACCACGACCAGGAGGAGGGATACACTACCATCTCCACTGCTGCCACTAATGTAACGACTGGGGATGTGATCAGACACCTGGAGTCCTTATCCGGGGTTAACCACTCCTCTCTGGAGGACATCCAGGAGGGAGAGCTGCCTGAGGTTGGTCTGTTTGACTGGGGAGCAGCTCCGTCACCACCCCAGCAGGTGACCAGAGCTCATCAGGAGAGTGGTTGTGATCTTAAAGAAACTCTTAGATCTAATGAATCTGCTCTGCCAGAGGCCCTGTCAGACACTCAGGACATGAAGGCAGTCTTAAGTGGCATTAGTCGAGTTCCTGAAGTCTTGCTGTTCCAACAGTATGTTGAAGGTCATGATGACGTGAAGGATCCAGCTATAGTCCGTCAGATGGAGGATAAGAACCATCACAGAGGAGATAGCAGTGGTGTGTTAAACTTAGTTGACCCAGGTCTCTGTGAAGTAGAGATCACCCCCTGTAGCTGTGAGACCAAACCCTGTGAACATGACAGCAGTGTGCTGGTGGCTGATGTGAAGGATAATCCAGTCAGGGATGACTGTCAGAGTCTCCATCAGCTTGGGTTGAATGACCTTGTTGACCAGGAACGGCTGGATCATCAACAGACTCCGTCCCAGAGCCTCCATCGGGTCGGGTTGCGTGACCTAGTGGTGGTCTCACAGAGGAAGAGCCTCCATGACCCCAGGCCTATCCCCTCTATCCCCAACCACAAAGAGAGACCCATCCACCTCCTAGGCCTTATTGCCAATGATACGGCCAGGCCTGATGACCTCATAGGGCTCCCGGCCAATGAGAGAGAGGAGCTGGATCTCAACGGTCAGACCAAGCTGGCTAAGATCCCCAGTAGCTCGGGGTCAGGGGCGGGCTTGGGGTCAAGCTCAGGGTCAAACTCAGGGTCAGGCCTATCCTTTATGAACAGGAAGATGGTGGAGGTGGTGAATATGTCTGTGTCCTGCGCTCCGACCTGTCTTCCCTTCTCCTCCGTTGTCCGGGACTCACCGTCCATTAGCGGCATCTCCACTCGACAAGCCACATCCCCCATTACCCATCAGCCCCTGGGCTCCTTCGGCATCATCTCTTCGTCCTCGTCCAATGCCCTGGGGCCAGATGATGAAACAAACGAGAGGATGCTGCAGTGAGTTGTTTAATCTTTCTAGTTTTAGAATGAGAAGAAATGCTGCAGTGAGTTGTGGGGAACCAGTCATAGATGTGTGAGAAGTCAGACATTTTCATTGCTCTTTTTCCTCTTTGATGATGAGTTCTTCTGAGCGTGTGCATATGCATATAACATTGTGATTTCCCATAATGATGCTGCTGTGATTTCCCATAATGATGCCACCTCTGCCTGCATTGTGTTCCAGTTTCTACAGGTCCAAAGAGGATCTGGTGAAGGAGCTGGTATTCCAGGCAACCCTGTACAGTGACCTCCCTCACCTGGCCTCCGACCTGCCCTACTTCCCCCCTGAGGAGGAGGATGAGGAGTTTGAGGATGGCATACACCTGGTCGTCTGTGTCCACGGCCTTGACGGTGAGACCAATCAATCAACCAATCAATCAAATCAACCAGATCAGCCAGATCCTGATCCACCAGGTTGTATATGTCCATTGCCTAGATGATATCACACATCACACATCCAATGCTAGAACAATAAAGCTTTACTCAAAAGAACTGAATAGTTCAGAATATGGTTTGGGTCCGCCCTCTATACTTACATACTGATCAGGGCCAGGAGTTTAAAGCTGTATTGTTGTATTGTGGTCCTAGGCAACAGTGCAGACCTTCGCCTAGTGAAGACCTTCATAGAGCTGGGATTACCAGGGTCCAGACTGGACTTCCTCATGTCTGAGAGGAACCAGGTAAAATACTGAGTATTCTGTCCGCACATTAATACAATAAACATTGATTTTAGGGAATCGATAATAGGTATGAGTGAATCCTGTGAATATGCTTTAATTTTAGGCTACGTCTGCCAGATCACCCTTGTAAATAAGATATTTTGATCTCGGTTGGATTTCCTGGTTAAATAAATGTGAAAATGTGTTGTTTTCCTCTTCCTTGGCTGTAGACTGACACGTTTGCAGATTTTGACACCATGACGGACAGGCTACTAGACGAGATTATCCAGCACATTCAGCTGTACAATCTCACCATTGGACGGATAAGGTCAGTATCCTAACCACTACACAACATTAAAGTCATTCTCCTAACCACCACACAGCATTAAGGTCAGTTCTAACCACCACACAACATTATGGTCAGTTCTAACCACCACACAACATTAAGGTCAGTATCCTAACTACCACACAACATTAAGGTCAGTTCTAACCATCACACAACATTAAGGTCAGTTCTAACCTCCACACAACATTAAGGTCAGTTCTAACCACCACACAACATTAAGGTCAGTTCTAACCATCACACAACATTAAGGTCAGTTCTAACCACCACACAACATTAAGGTCAGTATCCTAACTACCACACAACATTAAGGTCAGTTCTAACCACCACACAACATTAAGGTCAGTTCTAACCACCACACAACATTAAGGTCAGTTCTAACCATCACACAACATTAAGGTCAGTTCTAACCATCACACAACATTAAGGTCAGTTCTAACCATCACACAAGATTAAGGTCAGTTCTAACCACCACACAACATTAAGGTCAGTTCTAACCACCACACAACATTATGGTCAGTTCTAACCACCACACAACATTAAGGTCAGTTCTAACCACCACACAACATTAAGGTCAGTTCTAACCACCACACAACATTAAGGTCAGTTCTAACCACCACACAACATTATGGTCAGTTCTAACCACCACACAACATTAAGGTCAGTTCTAACCACCACACAACATTAAGGTCAGTTCTAACCACCACACAACATTAAGGTCAGTTCTAACCACCACACAACATTAAGGTCAGTTCTAACCATCACACAACATTAAGGTCAGTTCTAACCACCACACAACATTAAGGTCAGTTCTAACCATCACACAACATTAAGGTCAGTTCTAACTATCACACAACATTATTAAGGTCAGTTCTAACCATCACACAACATTAAGGTCAGTTCTAACCACCACACAACATTAAGGTCAGTATCCTAACTACCACACAACATAAAGACACAGTACAGTAATAGGAGGCAATGGAGAAACAAAATTGATGTAGTATTCTATATACCCACTAGATGGAGGCATATGAATACATGATGATATTACATGATGAGATTCCCTGGCAGGTCCTCAATTGCGTTCACCTTGCATCCTCAGAGGCATTCCCCTCTGACCTTCTCCAATGGGTTTTGAGAAGAAGACGAGGAGATAGTACGCAAAAGCAGTACTTTGAGATCTTCCCCACAGCCTTTTATCAATTCGATTTGCTCACCTCCTCCGTCCTCTCTCCTCCGTCCTCTCTCCTCCATCCTCTCGCCTCCGTCCTCTCTCCTCCGTCCTCTCGCCTCCGTCCTCTCGCCTCCGTCCTCTCGCCTCCGTCCTCTCGCCTCCGTCCTCTCGCCTCCGTCCTCTCGCCTCCATCCTCTCGCCTCCGTCCTCACGCCTCCTTTCGAAAAGGTCAAAGTTAATGAAGGAGAGTCAGCGTGGGTGGAAATGTGCTTGCTTGAAATGAGATGGTCCTTCTCCACTCACAAGTCATTGGGCAAATGACGTTCACAGAGGTGGATCCCAAAATAAATATGTAAAGTGATCAAAACAAATGAAGTTATTTTTGCACTGCATTTTATAAAAAATAATAAGTAGTGTATTGTTTTAAAACGTGTGCATGTAATTCTCCTCTGACAAAGCAAAATCTGATTTAAAGGGTGTGGCAGATTTCCACTTATCGGTTTTCAGGTCATGGAGGAGAGAAGACGGAGGATGGACTTTTGCCCAAAAGAGAACACCCCCCCCCCTGTCTCAGCTCAATTCCAAACCCTATCAAACTGATGGCCAGTTAAAGCAGAGGAGGCTGGTGGGAGGAGCTATAGTAGGACGGGCTCATTGTAATGTCTGGAATGGAATAAATGGAATGGCGTCAAACATGCGGTTTCCATATGTTTGATGTATTTTATACCGTTCCATTTATTCCAATCCAGCCATTACAATGAGTCCGTCCTCCTATTGCTCCTCCCACCAGCCCCCTCTGAGTTAGAGGTTTTAATAACCCAGTGAGGAAGGATATTCCCATGCACTGTCAATCACTTAGCATTGTCTTTGATATGAAGAACTGAAACATTTAAATTATTTTATTTAACCTTTATTTAAATAGGCAAGTCAGTTTAGAACAAATTCTTATTTACAATGACGGCCTACCGGGGAACAGTGGGTTAACTGCCTTGTTCAGGGGCAGAACAACATATTTTTACCTTGTCAACTCAGGGATTCGATCCAGCAAACTTTTGGTTACTGGCCCAATGCTCTAACCACTAGGCTACCTGCCGCCCCGGCATATTTTTCTCCGTAGCATAACACTTCTAATAGGTCCAAGTACAGTAATTCATCATGTACAATAATTGCCCTAAATATGCCAATGTTCCTATCTGAGTTTCTGGGTATGCTATTTAAGTATGTATTCTTTTCAACATTGTTTATACTCTGAAAAACTGTGAATAAAGACATGGAGTGCCACAGAAGAAGCTGTCTCTCTCCACATCGCCTCTATACTTAGTGTTAGAGAAAACCGATGAAGAAGTTGTCAGGAGCTGGTGTTGAGGGAAGCTGCCCAGTACTTTGATGATGGTGATACTACTGTAATTAGCAGATGGGAAATGAACATCTAAGGAAATCTAGTGTCTCATTGACTACTGGGACAAAGCAGCTCATTACTCTAGCTTCCACTATCGTAGCCATTAAGACGGCACGACGGCGCCTTGCTTTGGAGGACAATTATTTGAACATTAATCATTTATTTGGAGTTAACAGCAGATTGGATGAGCTACCCTCATCCTGAACACTTTATACTAATAGAGTAAATACCAGGGGGCAAAGAATTGGAGGCACTTATTTCTGTGCATAGCTTCTATTCTGGAGGTCTTGTCATTTGGTACTCTTTTGTCTAACGAGATCTGGGTAGCAGCAGAGTGATTTTTCTGAGTGATCTCTTTTCAACCCTCAGTTTCATCGGTCACTCTCTGGGGAACGTGATCATCCGGTCGGTTCTGACAAGGCCTCGGTTCCGCTGCTACCTGATCAAACTGCACACCTTCCTGTCTCTGTCCGGACCACACCTGGGAACTCTGTACAACAACAGCACGCTGGTCAGCACAGGTGAGGTGGGGAGGGGTCAGTATACCTACCTACTTGGACCTTTGAAATCCTTGCAAAACCTAGGCCATTGTTGACTCAGCATGGAGAATAGAAACGGCTCATTGCAGATATATACTGTCTTACTGCAAGAAGTGTTTCTGATTTTCGTCTTACCATTCTGTGTAGTAATTGCATTCAGCTCTGCTCTGTCCTCCTCCCAGTGTCTTCAAAGGGGGGAGTGTATGTCTAATTCAGAGGACTGTTACAGGTCTGTGGCTGATGCAGAAGCTGAAGAAATCCGGATCGTTGCTGCAGCTTACCTGCAGAGATCATACCGATCCTCGGAAAACATTCCTCTATCTCCTCAGCCAGAAACCAGGTAGATACTGCTATAATGGATGAGGAGCTATACTGTAAGAGCACAATGAGTTTAAATATTCATAAATACATTTGGTCATCTTGTCTTTTTTTTCCCTCTCCATATCATGTGGCTAACTCATACTCCACTAGCTAGCTCTGTTCTGGGAAGCCCCCCTCCACTGTGTGAGATGAACAAAGCAAAGACACCAAGTAGATTAAACCCTGTTTTCTTCGAGCTGTGTCGGGCTGACAAAATGATGCAAACCCTGTCAACCCTGAAACCCAGCAGTGCACTCCTTTAAAAGCACAGTGACAAGAGACACGAGAAAAAACACTGCTTTATCAGTCGAGGGCTGTCAAACGATGATGATGGCACCAAGTCATACATAAATATAACCTACAAACACTTTTGCTCTCTCTCGCTCTCTGTCTCTGTCTCTCTGTGTATCTCTCTCTCTCTGTCTCCCTGTGTCTCTCTCTCTCTGTCTCTCTCTCTCTGTCTCTCTCTCTCTCTGTGTCTCTCTCTCTGTCTCTCTCCGCCCTCTGTTTGTCTGGTTTCTCAGGGCTCCAGTTTTTCAAGAATGTGGTGTTGGTGGCATCACCTCAGGACAGATATGTTCCCTTCCACTCTGCCAGGATAGAGATGTGCAGGACTGCACTCAAAGACAGGACCACAGGTTAGCACCACTCACTGCAGCTCCTATTTTCTTATTGTTCTCCACCAAATGTATCTAAGAAGCATTTCATGACATAATGTACCTATCTCTTTGCTGACGTGCCAATGTGATTACATAAATACAGAAAGCTTTTAACGTTCCGTCAGAGACTGAACCCTAACATGTGTCTGTCTGTGTTTCCACACTGTAGGTCTCCATGTAAACTAACTGACATGCGCTTCTGTCTCCATATCCAAGGTCCAGTGTACACGGAGATGATCAACAACCTACTCCAGCCGTTGGTGGGGTCTAAAGACTGTCGTCTGATTCGCCAGAATGTGTTCCACGCCCTGCCCAACACCGCCAACACTCTGATTGGCCGAGCCGCCCACATCGCCGTGCTCGACTCTGAACTCTTCTTGGAGAAGTTCTTCCTGGTAGCAGGGCTCAACTACTTTAAATAAAACTTCAAACTACTTAAAACAGTATTTCAAACTACATTAAAGGGATACTTCAGGATTTTGGCAGTGAAATCCTTTATCTTCATCCCCAGAGTCAGATTAACTTGTGGATACCATTTGATTGTTTCTGTGTGCAGTTTGAAGAAAGTTGCTAACTAGCTTTAGCACAATTGCTAACTAGCGTTAGCACAATGACTGGATGTCTATGGTAACTGCTAGCATGCTATATACCATAGACTTCCTGTCATTGCGCTAATGCTAGTCAGCATTTGCTCACAAAACGACCTCTAACTTCCTTCATACTGGATGCAGATACATGGATAAAAAATGTTCATCTGACTATGGGAAAGTAGAAAAAGGGCTTCATTGCCAAAAACCCGAAGTATCCTTTAAATAGAGGCTCACCTACTTCAAGTACAGGCTCAAATACTTAAAGTAGATCCACTACTTCAAATAGAGCTGTAGCTACAAATAAACTGTGTGTATGTGTGTATGTATGTATGGCTTAGAGAGGCCCTAGGTCTTAATGAAGATCTCCTTGTTGTGGTTGACCGGATAGGAGGATTTGGCGAGAGAAAGGGGGTTGCACCACGACTATATTGTGTGTGTGTGTGTGTGTCTGTGTGTGTGTGTGTGTGTGTGTGTGTATACACACAGTACCAGTCAAAAGTTTGGACACACCTACTCTTACCAAGGTTTTTAAAAAACAAACTATTTTCTACATTGTAGAAAGAAAAGTGAAGACATCTAAACTATGAAATAAGACATATGGAATCATGTAGTAAAAGCTCAAAAAAATAAAGGGAACACTAAAATAACACATCCTAGATCTGAATGAATGAAATATTCTTATTAAATACTTTTTTCTTTACATAGTTGAATGTGCTGACAACAAAATCACACAAAAATTATCAATGGAAATCAAATGTATCAACCCATGGAGGTCTGGATTTGGAGTCACACTCAAAATTAAAGTGGAAAACCACACTACAGGCTGATCCAACTTTGATGTAATGTCCTTAAAACAAGTAAAAATGAGGCTCAGTGGTGTGTGTGGCCTCCACGTGCCTGTATGACCTCCCTACAATGCCTGGGCATGCTCCTGATGAGGTGGCGGATGGTCTCCTGAGGGATCTCCTCCCAGACCTGGACTAAAGCATCCGCCAACTCTCGGACAGTCTGTGGTGCAACGTGGCGTTGGTGGATGGAGCGAGACATGATGTCCCAGATGTGCTCAATTGGATTCAGGTCTGGGGAATGGGGGGCCAGTCCATAGCATCAATGCCTTCCTCTTGCAGGAACTACTGACACACTCCAGCCACATGAGGTCTAGCATTGTCTTGCATTAGGAGGAACCCAGGGCCAACCGCACCAGCATATGGTCTCACAAGGGGTCTGAGGATCTCATCTCGGTACCTAATGGCAGTCAGGCTACCTCTGGCGAGCACATGGAGGGCTGTGCTGCCCCCCAAAGAAATGCCACCCAACACCATGACTGACCCACCGCCAAACCGGTCATGCTGGAGGATGTTGCAGGCAGCAGAACGTTCTCCACGGCGTCTCCAGACTCTGTCACATGTGCTCAGTGTGAACCTGCTTTCATCTGTGAAGAGCACAGGGCCCCAGTGGCGAATTTGCCAATCTTGGTGTTCTCTGGCAAATGTCAAACGTCCGGCACGGTGTTGGGCTGTAAGCACAACCCCCACCTGTGGACGTCGGGCCCTCATACCACCCTCATGGAGTCTGTTTCTGACTGTTTGAGCAGACACATGCACATTTGTGGCCTGCTGGAGGTCATTTGGCAGGGCTCTGGCAGTGCTCCTCCTGCTCCTCCTTGCACAAAGACGGAGGTAGCGGTCCTGCTGCTGGGTTGTTGCCCTCCTACGGCCTCCTCCATGTCTCCTGATGTACTGCCCTGTCTCCTGGTAGCGCCTCCATGCTCTGGACACTACGCTGACAGACACAGCAAGCCTTCTTGCCACAGCTCGCATTGATGTGCCATCCTGGATGAGCTGCACTACCTGAGCCACTTGTGTGGGTTGTTGACTCCGTCTCTTGCTACCACTAGAGTGAGAGCACCGCCAGCATTGAAAAGTGACCAAAACATCAGCCAGGAAGCACAGGAACTGAGAAGTGGTCTGTGGTCACCACCTGCAGAACCACTCCTTTATTGGGGGTGTCTTGCTAATTGCCTATAATTCCCACCTGCTGTCTATTCCATTTGCACAACAGCATGTGAAATTTATTGTCAATCAGTGTTGCTTCCTAAGTGGACAGTTTGATTTCACAGAAGTGTGATTGACTTGGAGTTACATTGTGTTGTTTAAGTGTTCCCTTTATTTTTTTGAGCAGTGTATATTTTATATTTGATATTCTTCACAGTAGCCACCCTTTGAC